>NC_084548.2:20777500-20985000 GCF_033978685.3 Nerophis lumbriciformis | reverse complement strand
GCTATTTTGAGTTTTCCTTTTTTCCTCCTCAGCAGAGTGATTTTTTTGTTATTTAGTTTATTCATCCGAAGTGGTGAGTTATCAGTTTTTTCTTTCATTCTTTCCTCAAATTTTTGAGTGACATTTTTTGTTAAACTTTATTAGATTAGATACAGTAAGTGTAGAATTTTTCATAGCCATTGTTTCTTCCTCTTGTTGTAGCGTTTTTGTGTTAATAAATGTTATAGCATGTACGGCGCCAATTATAGTTTGTCTTTGTTTTTGTGTTTTCCTCCTTTCAGTGATTTTCGGTTGTTCCTATTTTTTGGAACCTTTTTCGCCGTCTAGTTTTTGTTAATATAGATATTGTATTGGCTCTGTAGGTGAAAGGAAGCTGTCAAAATAAAAGCCTGTCGAAATATTCCCTACTCTGCATCTGAGTCCTATCCTTTTGACCAAGCCTGACAATGGGATGATATTCTTTCAATTCATAAAATAAATAATTGAAAACATGACCGAGCGTGTTGCCGATTGGCGAAGCAATTTGAGAGTATCATTGCTGGTCTGCACCATACTGAAGCAGAAGAATCTAACGCCAGCCAGGGATGCAAAAACATACATCCAAATGGCGGACATTTATCCATGAAAATATAGAATAGCAGCTAATGGTGTGTTCGACGGAGAATCTGCTGAAAAGATACCGTAGAAGTCCGCTCGCCAAAGAAAATGCTGTACATAGTATTACTACTATAAAGTACAGTTAGTATTGTATTATGTTTTTACACATTATTTTCATGTCTAAAACTTTGTTTTAAAGGCATGCTACATGTTAAAATTGTGCTGTTTTGGGGAAGCCAAGCAGCTATTAAATAGCTTTCAATTGATTTAAATGGGAGACTTTGATTTGAGATACCAGTGTTTTGAGTAAAGAGCACCATCACAGAAACAATTAATTGAGGTACTATTGTATTGGCAAGATTAAGAAGCATTGTAATGAATACTCAACCAAACAAACACTCTTTTTCATGTAATAAATATGATCACTACTTCTATTCTGGTTTTAGTCAAATCCACCAAAAATAGACGATAATTTTTCGTGTTGCAGGGATTTACTGAACTTGGACTATCTAAGGTTTTCCAAGGAAGAACAAAAGTGTAAAGTAAGCTAGAAGACATCAGAAGACTTTAGAGAAGGTGCAGTAAAAAAAATTACTCATGTTTGAATGTAAAATTAATAGATTTGTTATTAATTTAGTCTAGAAAATGATACAAAGTATGCACCATAATTAATGTGTTACAATTATGTACAATGTGTGCTACACTTAAAAAAAAAAAAGTAAAACTCTTCTATGTCAGCACCTAATACCCGCACACACTGTCACTTTGACAAATTGATATGTTTGCATTCAGAGAGGATGTTTGGGTTTCACATGTTCATCTGTCACCACTGAAGTGTATCGCTTTCAAAGCTGCTCTATATGGATGTATTTATTTAGTCTACCTCTGCCATGTAGCGGATGCCGTCGATGGTATGCTCTGCTCCGCTGGCCTCCAGGTCCCAGCCGCCCCAGTGCAGATGCATCTGAACAGCTGTGTATTTTCCTGGGAGGCCCTTTGTGATCTTCATGGTGGGGGGCAGGTCGATTTGGACTGATTGAAACAACATGGTCAACTATTCAGGTAAGTTAAGCACTTTATTCAACATGCTGCCTTGATGAGTTACCCACTAGATTTGTATTATTTGTGCTGAGCAGTTTGTTACCACAATTCAATCATCTAGTTACATCTCCCTTCAGACTGGAATATTTCCAATGGCCTTAATAAGTGCTGTCATTAAGCGCCTCCTTGGTGCCACAGTACTGAAGAACTACCGGCCCATATGAAACCTGACATTTTAGGGCAAAGTCCTAGAAGAAGTTGTATACCAACAGCTTAGTGACTTTCTCCAATTTAACAATGTGTTTGATCATTTCCAATCAGGCTTTAGGCCCCACCACAGCACTGAAACAGCGCTGATCAAGGTGACGAATGATATCCGCCTGAACAAAGACGCAGGAAATGTCTAAGTCTTGGTTCTGCTGGACCTGAGCGCTAACTTTCACTCAGTTGACCATACTATCTTAACTGTTCTTAACTGGTTCAAGTCCTATGTCAATCACAGGACATACTTTGTTGAAATGGGTAACTGTGTCTCTGACCAAATGGCTATGACCTGTGTGGTTCCTCAGGGCTCCATTTTGGGACCCCTATCAACCTGTACATGCTGCCAGCTAATACGCAGCTTCAATGTGTCCTGCCACAACTATGCAGATGACACTCAGATCTACAGTACGCGTCAGTGACGACAGGTGAACGTTGGCCTGTTCTTTCCCTTTGTTACTGCTTTGAACAGATCACTGTGTGGATACAAAACCCTTTTCTTCAGCTAAACTCAGACAAAACTGAAATCATTGTCTTTGGCCCACATAACTGTCACCTTGAGACCCTCTCACTGAAATCTAACAATCAGGTTAAAAATCTAAGGGTAATAATGGACCCAGACCTGAACTTTAACAGCCACATTAAGTCAAAACCTTCAGCAGCATTTTACCACCTGAAAACCATTGCCAAAACCAGATAAATAATGTCTAAATAAGACTTAGAAAGACTAATCCATATCTTTGTCTCCAGCAGGTTAGACTACTGTAATGGCAATCCCACTAGGCTCTCTAAACAAGCTGTAAATCAGCTGCAGTACATCCAGAATGCTGCTGCTCGAGTCCTGACTAGAATCAGGAAATATAAGTCCAGTGCTTAAGTCTCTGCACTGGCTTCCTGTTGCTCACATAATAGACTTCAAAAGAGCTCTCCTTGAGTGCAAGTCTTGTGTTAGAACCATATAAACCGTCTCGATCTCTAAGAACATTAGGGAGTGGTCTCCTGCTTGTGCCCAGAGTCAGGATCAAACTGTGTTTCAGTTTTTTGCTCCTAAAATAGTTTTCCTGAAGATGTGAGACTGGCCTCAACGTTGGCAATGTTTAAATCCAGGCTAAAAACTTTTTATTTTTTATTTTGCATATGACAATTTTTTTTATTTTTTTTTTAAATCATTCTATCTACAGCATTTGATTTATTTTAATTAATTATGATTGTTTTTATGACAATTGTATTTTCTGATTTTAATTTGAACTATTTTTCCTTCTTTTGATTTTCTGTAAAGCACTTTGAATTGCCTTGTGTACAAATTGGGCTCTATAAATAAAATTGCCTTGCCTTGCTTTCCATATATCATTTCAACATCATCAATAGACACGTTCCACATAGGCCGTCTCCGCCTGACATAACAAATGATGTGGTTTGCTTTGGATTATGAGACGCTCCTTTGCCTTGCTATACTTTTTTTTTCTCCATCATCTCGATACATACTGGTTTCATCTGTCCCAAGAATCTGATTCCAGAACATGGAAGCCTTCTTCTAGCAAATACATTCTAAACTGGCTGATTTGTTTTCAAAGACTGAGATGGAAAATATAGCTTGAGGGGTAAATTTAATTTAAAGCAGCCGTGTGTTAACTTAACTCTTAAAAGTATGTGCATAACAGTTTGTGGGCTGAGTCTGTGGAATCAATAAACAAATCAATAACATCATTCAACTTAAAAATTAATACTAAACAAATATTCTTGATAAGTACAACAGAGAGGGGGAAACAAAATATCTTAAGGATATATTTTATTTACATAAACTACATTTGAGAAAATGATGAGTGTTTATTTTAATTAATTTGACTATTCATGGATGTAATTAAATATTTATTCTGCATTCATATACTAAATATACTATATTATCTACACTATTATGTATAGTAAATGAATATTGTTAAATAAGGTCATCATGTATTTTGTTGTTGATAAAGAATCAGATTATTATATGAGAGTGATGAGGCAGGACATTAGCTTTTGCTTCTTTCTGCTCCTTTTCGAACACACACCATGTTATCATCCCTCTTTTTTTACCTTGTTAAAGTTGGATAGATAGAGTGTATTTTTGGTTGTGGTTATCGAAATAAAGTCAAAGTCAAGTGTATGGTCTCCAACAAAGGTATCGTATTATGACACTGTTTTATTTCTGCGTGAATTGACACCTGGTAACACAGACAGAGATCGGTCGGTGCCAATAAAAGTACTGAATTCGGTAGCCGACCCTTCTTCTTCAAATCAATTAGAAGATCCAAAAACTCCACCGGCAACCAAAATGCATGTTGGATATTCAGTACGTTTTAGATCTATCTGCATAACTTTCAATGTAAAGGTGTTAAAGTACATTACACATACCTGAGTGTCCATTATTGGACATAAGGAAGGTTCCTCTCTGTGCGTCATATCCACTGAGCTCCAGCTGTAAAATGTCCGGGTTGTGTCTCACGCCGCGTCTCTGGATGTCAATGGGGGACTGTTTCTTACCCCCACATGCTGGATACTTGGTGGCCCAGTGCATCTGGTCCAAACTCCCCTCTGCACCAAGTCACAAATATGTCAATGTCAAGTCACAGATGTACTGTAAGGCTGTTTGACTGCCAATATTGAAGTGAAAGTAACTCGTAATGACCGATATAAGCCATATGCAACTATTAGTGCTGTCAGACCATGAACATTTTTAATCAGAATAATCATAGTGTGGCTGTGGATTCATTTGGATTAATCACAGTAAAATATAATTGATTCTTAATCTATATTAGTCATGTTTCATTAGGAATTAGCAACTCAACACGTGTTTATTAAACACCTTTTAACATCATGTTCATATTATGACAAACATTTATTCACATTTTGAGTCATATTAAGTTAAAGGCCTACTGAAATGCGATTTTCTTATTCAAACGGGGATAGCAGGTCCATTCTATGTGTCATACTTGATCATTTCGCGATATTGCCATATTTTTGCTGAAAGGATTTAGTAGAGAACATCGACGATAAAGTTCGCAACTTTTGGTCGCTGATAAAAAAAGCCTTGCCTGTACCGGAAGTAGCAGACGAGTAGCGTGACATCACAGGTTGTGGAGCTTCTCACATCTGCACATTGTTTACAATCATGGCCACCAGCAGCGAGAGCGATTCGGACCGAGAAAGCGACGATTTCCCCATTAATTTGAGCGAGGATGAACGATTTGTGGATGAGGAAAGTGAGAGTGAAGGACTAGAGGGCAGTGGGAGCGATTCAGATAGGGAAGATGCTGTGAGAGGCGGGTGGGACCTGATATTCAGCTGGGAATGACTAAAACAGTAAATAAACACAAGACATATATATACTCTATTAGCCACAACACAACCAGGCTTATATTTAATATGCCACAAATTAATCCCGCATAACAAACACCTCCCCCCTCCCGTCCATATAACCCGCCAATACAACTCAAACACCTGCACAACACACTCAATCCCACAGCCCAAAGTACCGTTCACCTCCTCAAAGTTCATACAGCACATATATTTCCCCAAAGTCCCCAAAGTTACGTACGTGACATGCACATAGCGGCACGCACGTATGGGCAAGCAATCAAATGTTTGGAAGCCGCAGCTGCATGCGTACTCACGGTACCGTGACTGCGTATCCAACTCAAAGTCCTCCTGGTAAGAGTCTCTGTTGTCCCAGTTTTTCAACAGGCCAATGGTAAAGCTTGACTGTCATCTTCCGGGAATGTAAACATTGAAACACCGGCTGTGTTATCCGGCACACCAGTCAAGGGGTGCATTCTACAGCGGGGGTGCGTTATCCAGCACAACACCTGCCGCAATACACCGCTTCCCACCTACAGCTTTCTTCTTTGCTGTCTCCATTGTTCATTGAACAAATTGCAAAAGATTCACCAACACAGATGTCCAGAATACTGTGGAATTTTGCGATGAAAACAGACGACTTAATAGCTGGCCACCATGCTGTCCCAAAATGTCCTCCACAATCCGTGACGTCACGCGCTGACGTCATCATACCGAGACGTTTTCAGCAGGATATTTCGCGCGAAATTTAAAATTGCACTTTAGTAAGCTAACCCGGCCGTATTGGCATGTGTTGTAATGTTAAGATTTCATCAATGATGTATAAACTATCAGACTGCGTGGTCGGTAGTAGTGGGTTTCAGTAGGCCTTTAAAGTACCAATGATTGTCACACACACACTCAAAATTATTCTCTGCATCTACCTTGATCACTCCCTGGGAGGTGAGGTGCGCTGCAGATTGATTGATTATAGAAATTTGACATAAGATAGAAGTTTTAGTTCTATTGCCCTCATGAGATAATGCACGTTGCAAGTAGGGCTGCAACTAACGATTAATTTGATAATCGATTAATCTGTCGATTATTACTTCGATTAATCGATTAATAATCGGATAAAATCCTTTCCAGTATTCTATTGGAAAAAAACAGCATACTGGCACCATACTTATTTTGGTTATTGTTTCTCAGCTGTTTGTACATGTTGCAGTTTATAAATAAAGGTTTATTAAAAAAAAAATTCAAAAATAAATAAATAAAATTAAAAGAAAAGAAAAAAAAGAAAAAAAAAATCCGCTGCGCATGCGCATAGCATAGATCCAACGAATCGATGACTAAATTAATCGCCAACTATTTTTATAATCGATTTTAATCGATTTAATCGATTAGTTGTTGCAGCCCTAGTTGCAAGCTGCAACGAGCTACGCCGTATAATAAGTAACGGTAAACAAGGCCGAAAGCGAAGAGGGGGAGCAGGTGAAAACCATCTTTTATCTGGACTTGGTTTCTGACCATCAGTAGACCATACAATAATTTCTAAAAACTAAATAATAATAATAAATGTTTTTGTATATTAAGCTTTTTAATCAGGAGATCTCAAAGGGCTTAAAAAAAATAAAAAAATGTTTTGCACGTTTTGCTAAAGCTCTAAGAATGTAAAAATTTGAGTATGAATGCAGATAAACCAAAAATCATTGTTAATCTAATTACGCAGAATGACTTTGAATTCCTCAAACCAAACAGTCCAGTTGCGATCGATTGAATTCCCCCTGGGAATACAATGACCTGGATGTTGGAAGTTGTGCATCTTTTGTACCACCAGGGCGCGTTGCCATTTTACTCTGATGGCATTTTGTTCTCGGCTTCAGTCAGATACAAGCAAAATAAAAAAAAACGTACCAGTTGTCTCTTAATCAATTTTTTTATCTTTAACAGTGCGTGTTCTTAGTTAAAACACATCACACAACGTTGACCGCTGCTTTTGTTGAGAAAACTGTGGAAACGTTGAGAGCGATCCGCTGTCATTTTTGTTGGTGAATGCTGTGATTATCATAACACATCAACATCTCTAAAAGGATGTGGTCGTCAGCAGGCCATCGCGGGGACACATTTGATTGATTGGACAGTTGCATTTGAACGCTCTGAGACAAATGAGATTGCTGAAATGACGATGTTTGACCTAAATGTGCAGAGAAGTTGCAGGGGTTGGACGCATGCAGTTGCAAGGAGGATTGTTGAATTTGTGTGAATTGCTGCAATTCTAATATTGCAAAATTCTGAGGAATGAACAACTCAGGCAAAGAGCGGTCTGTTTGACCACTTCAGAGAAAAACACGCAGTTGAATTCCAGCAATGCCAACTGAGAACTGGTTGTTCTGTTATTTGCATCTCTTGAGTCATTTAGGCAAAAATAACAAACTCAATATGCGGCCTCCTGCACTGTTCCGCACTTTTGACTCCCTCTGGTGTGGTTCTTGAAATACTGTGTGTTTTTTAGTGGAACTATGTGTGTTTGATACTGGAAGTTTTCTTTCATTCAAAAAATGTATTGCTTTATTTGAAAAAAAAATGTGTAAAGCACCAATTGTTGCAGGCTATTTTGTGTATTAGTATTATTTGAAGTATCTGCACACAACATTTGAATAGTTGTCTTTATTTAAAGTAGCCCTGCCTTATTCTTAGTATGTAATTCAGAGCATCTGATAGTTTACTGATTGGACACTGGTATTTCCTGTTCTCTGTATCTTGGGTGTCAAACACTACTTAAAATGCATTTTAGAATAGGCTTCTTTTGGGAGAAACCAATACTTGAAACATTTTCTTTGTCCTGTGTTTGAATGGATTTCCAACATCATGTTGTATTATTACAGTGTTGCACAAGAAAGGTTCTCAAAACCACACAGTGTTTTTTTCTGAAAAAATAATTTAATATATCGCAATATGGATTTTAGGGCATACTGACCGTCCATGCATCAGACTATACTAACATGACGCCTTTTCAGGTTCATAACGCATAACATACAATCATTTCTAATAATATAATAATTATTTTTTTTTATATTGACTTTTTATCAGTAAACTTTAAAGGGCTAAAGATGACAAAAAACAAGAGTTTTGCAAGTTTTAATGAAATTCTGATGGGGATGTCAAAATTCACATGAACATCATCATGTCACATCATGTTCATGTTTAGTTTATATGTGTGTATATATATATATACAGTGTATATATATATATATATATATATATATATATATATATATATATATATATATATATATATATATATATATATATATTCCCTTCTTTCTTCACTTTATTACATTTAACATGATGTTCATGTGAATTTATTTATATATATATATATATATATATATATATATATATATATATATATATATATATATATATATATATATATATATATATATATATATATATATTCCCTTCTTTCTTCACTTTATTACATTTAACATGATGTTCATGTGAATTTATATATATATATATATATATATATATATATATATATATATATATATATATATATATATATATATATATATATATATATATATATATATATATATATATTCCCTTCTTTCTTCACTCTTTTTGCTCATGCAAAATGAAACAATTACTGTTGATTAAAAATCAATCATATTTAATCAGAATTAATTTAAATCAATCTACAGCAACCCTGCGATTCATCTGATAAATAAAACTTTTTAAGCAATTGTAAAATCCACCCCAGTCTAAAATATTTCATCAACTGGGAAGTGACTGTGTTTGAATAATTGTTTTCTGTATCTGACTATTAGACAGTATAGAGTCATGGGACATGACTTGCCCAACTTGATACTGTTGCAACCCATTAATCATCGCCAACACTTTATGAAAATATTAACTATAAAACTGCTGCATTAATTGGCATTAGGATTAGTCTGCAATGAATAACAATAAAAATACAAGGGGTGTCCCGATCTGATATCAGATATCGGTCCAATATCAGAAAAAAAAAAGAAGTATCAGATGCATTAAAATATTCGATATATGCTCCGATACAAGCAACCCTGCAAAATGATGACATCGGCATAGCAGGACAGCCAGTTGAGACCTAGATATCCTCCATTAAGCACACATGGTTGGTCTATTCTTGTATTTTAGTGAAGTCATTTACAAAAGGTAAACATGGTATAGGCTACCCGGAGCGAGCAGTTACGCAAAAGCTAAGCACACAATATAAATAATTAATTGGGATTTGTTATATATTGTATATATCATATGAAAATATAATATAATACATTATTATAATATATAAGTATATGTTATATACTCTATATGATATGTAAATATTACATATATGTTATATTTTATATTGCTACTATGGTACATTTTTAGTCTACTTAATACCTGCATTACCCTTTCCATCCTTACTTACCCTTTCCATCCTTTGAAACTGAGCTACTGTGTGAAACAATTTTCCTTGTGGATCAATAAAATTTGTCTAAGTGTAAGTCTAAGTTTAAGTCTAAAGGCAGCAGTGTATTAGAATGTATTCAGTAACAAACGTGTCAACTTTCTGCATCATGACCTTAACGAATTATTGTGACCACTTGGTGTCGCCAAAAACTAAATTATCAATCCTTTATTAAAAGCATAAATCTGTAAGAGGATTACTATATGAATACTTGATTTGGTCTTTTGTAACATTCCATGCAACAAATTATTAAATGTATGTATGACTTATGCTGATATCGCATCGGATAAAATACCGGTATCGGCCAAAACTCACTGTTCCAATATCGGGACACCCCTAAATAATACATTTATTTTATAAGGCGGCTTTCAAGGTAGCCAAGGTTGCTGTACAGCAGTGTTTTTCAACCACTGTGCCGCGGCACACTAGTGTATCGTGAGATATTGTTTGGTGTGCCGTGGGAGATTATGTAATTTCACCTAATTGGGTTAAAAATATTTTTTGCAAACCAGCTATTATAATCCGCAAATGTGCCGTTGTTGAGTGTCTGTGCTGTCTTGAGATCGGCAGAGTAACCGTGTAATACTCTTCCATATCAATATGTGGCAGCCGGTAGCTAATTGCTTTGTAGATGTCGGGAACGACGATGATGGTTTGCATGTAAAAAGGTATCTAATGCTTATACCAAAAATAAACAAATGGCGAGTGCCGCTAAGAAAAGTCATTGAAGTTTAGGGATGGCTATGCAAAACTAAAACTGAACTGGCTGCAAAGTAAACAAAAACAGAATGCTGGATGACAGCAAAGACTTACAGCGTGTGGAGCAGACGGCGTCCACAAAGTACATCCGTACATGACATGACAATCAACAACAAAATAGGAACCCAAGACAAGAACCAAAACACTACACACAGGAAAACACCAAAAACTCAGCGTGATGTGACAGGTCATGACAGTACTTTGAGACAAGAGCTATAGCGATGCATGCTTGGTTATGGTTTAAAGTCATATCAAACAATTGCGAGAACGACTTTTCATTGTCAATATCGGCTGCTGAGTTTCATCTTTTAATGTTTTCTGCTGGGGGTGTGCCTCAGAATTTTTTCAATGAAAAAAATGTGCCTCGGCTCAGAAAAGGTTGAAAAACACTGCTGTACAGCACTTAAAAAGCTGTTAAAAATGTAATATAAAAATGACATATATGATGATAGTAATCATCATCATAATAAATGTAAATGTTGTGATGAGTTTTTTGGAGATGTTGTAATTCTTATTATTTATGTCATTTCTTCATTTTTCTCATCATCATATTCTTCAAGTTTTATGCAACAAATCAAATCAGTTTTACTACAAATCCCAATAAAAAAAACTCCTACCTGTGTATGTCCAGTGAATGTCATCATGAGGAATGCCTGCCATGACAACACACAGCAAGAAAGCAGAGACTAACACACACTTGAAGCACATCGCTGCGTCCGGTGTTGCTTTCGGCACGGCGTCTGTGACACCTCACAGCAGAGCTTGTTCTGCTCTCCTCCTTTCAAGTGACAGAGAAGGGATTCAAGGAAGTGCTGGAACCTTTTTATGTAAAAAAAAAACAAAAAAAAAAAACAACGCCCTGCCTTTTTTCCCCAAGCAGACCCTCTCAGTGAAAGGATTGTAAAAGTATATTTCAAACTGTGCACAGAATAAAGGGGTAGACATTATATGAGTGATACTGCAGGAAGGTTATTATTATACTTGTAAATCTAAATATCTACCTACATATTCATCACAACTTTTGGAATTTTCCTTACAAATGTGCACCCAAACTTACAAAAATGTGTTGCTCAGGATGACATATAAAAGAAAGATAAAGAACATATTCATTTTTAAAAAAAAACTTTCCCTGTTAAATGCTGACTGAGATTGCCATTGACCCAATAAAAGCTGACCTATTTTGAGTTGCACGTAAAAAGGGAACAAGTCCGTTCACGCCATTCACATTGATTATTTTTCCTGACATGAAATGACAGTTAATAAACACGGTGAATAAAGGGATAGCGTGCATCACCTGTCCTAGATCCGTACCAGTTAGAGCATGTCCAACACCTCCGCCTCGGATACCTGACGAGTGAGTATGCTGAGGAGGAGTGAAATGTCCTTACACGCAAATACAGTCTTGGTTTAGTAGAGTATTAACTATTTGACAACACAAAGGTATTTTTAGGGTTTGGATGTTGTTCCAAAGCGCGAGCTGGGAACATCAGTGAGTGTCCTAATGTGTTGTTTTACAATAAAAAGAGCTCATGAAAGTGTCTAAATGACAGGTTACCATTTGGTACCAGTTTTACTGCCTGACTACAGGAGACTTTTTGTGACTTTGTGAGCCAGCAAGTAAAACTACGAGAAGTCTCTGCATAAATATTGATGTGTGAATCAGGATTGTAAACACTACTGAACATTGTCAACTTAATTGTACAAACTGAAGGACTAAATTAGAAAGGGCTCTTCCAAAATCTGATATACAGTCGTGGTCAAAAGTTTACATACACTTGTAAAGAACATAATGTCATGGCTGTCTTGCGTTTCCAATCATTTCTACAACTCTTTTTTTTTTTTGTGATAGAGTGATTGGAGCACATACTTGTTGGTCACAAGAAACATTCATGAAGTTTGGTTCTTTTTCGAATTTATTATTGGTCTACTGAAAATGTGACCAAATCTGCTGGGTCAAAAGTATACATACAGCAATGTTAATATTTGGTTACATGTCCCTTGGCAAGTTTCACTGCAATAAGGCGCTTTTGGTAGCCATCCACAAGCTTCTGGTTGAATTTTTGACCACTCCTCTTGACAAAATTGGTGCAGTTCAGCTAAATGTGTTGTTTTTCTGACATGGACTTGTTTCTTCAGCATTGTCCACACGTTTAAGCCAGGACTTTGGGAAGGCCATTCTAAAACCTTAATTCTAGCCTGATTTAGCCATTCCTTTACCACTTTTGACGTGTGTTTGGGGCATACTTGCCAACCTTGATACCTCCGATTTCGGGAGGTGGGGGGGAGCGTGGTTGGGGGGCGTGGTTAAGAGGGGAGGAGTATATTTACAGCTAGAATTTACCAAGTCAAGTATTTCATATATATATATATATATATATAAGAAATACTTGACTTTCAGTGAATTCTAGCTATATATATATATATATTTATTTTATTATATATATATATATATATATATATATATATATATATATATATATATATATATATATATATATATATATATATATATATATATATATATATAAGAGAAATACTTGAATTTCAGTGTTCATTTATTTACACATATACACACACATAACACTCATCTACTCATTGTTGAGTTAAGGGTTGAATTGTCCATCCTTGTTCTATTCGCTGTCACTATTTTTCTAACCATGCTGAACACCCTCTCTGATGATGCATTCTGATTCGTCTCCTTGTTGTGTGCGCAGTTGTGCACTGCACTCTCTAAAATCCGTAGATGTTATTGTCACACATGCATGTACAGTAGATGGCAGTATTGCCCTGTTTAAGAGTGTCACAATATTGCTGTTTACGGCAGACGAACTGCTTTACGGTAGACGAAAACGTGACTGCTGTTGTTGTGTGTTGTTACCGCGCTGGGAGGACGTTAATGAAACTGCCTAACAATAAACCCACATAAGAAACCAAGAACTCGCGCCCTCCATCATTCTACAGTTATAACGTCATTGGGCAGGCACGCTGTTTTATTGTGGGAAAGTGGACGTGAAAACAGGCTGTCGACACGTCACTCAGGTCCGCCTGAATTTCGGGAGATTTTCGGGAGAAAATTTGTCCCGGGAGGTTTTCTGGAGAGGCGCTGAATTTCGGGAGTTTCCCGGAATATCCGGGAGGGTTGGCAAGTATGGTTTGGGGTCATTGTCCTGTTGGAAGACCCAACTGCGCCCAAGACCCAACCTCTGGGCTGATGATTTTAGGTTGTCCTGAAGAATTTGGAGGTAATCCTCCTTTTTCATTGTCCTATTTACTCTCTGTAAAGCATCAGTTCCATTGGCAGCAAAACAGGCCCAGAGCATAATACTACCACCACCATGCTTGACGGTGGGAATGGTGTTCCTGGGATTAAAGGCCTCACCTTTTCTCCTCCAAACATATTGCTGGGTATTGTGGCCAAACAGCTAAATTTTTGTTTCATCTGACCACAGAACTTTCCTCCAGAAGGTCTTATCTTTGTCCATGTGATGTCAGATCTTGGGAGAACGATCCGCGCAGTAACATGCGACCTCCCCATAACAGAATCTCCCGGCACAATCTGAACCCGAAGCAGTAACATGGTACAGCCAGGCAGCAAGACTTCACACGTCATCATTTCGGCTCCTTGCCTCCATGAAGGAAGCCTCGATATGTGCTTCGCAGAAACGCCCCCTCCATTTCTCGACACTTCTTTCGACGCTTTGGCATATTTTGTTACATCACTGGTGGTGGGATATACAGTATGAGGAAGACATGGAAATGGCTATAGAACCAAAGAAAAGACAGGGAAAAAAGGGAGAAGAAATAATGATCGCTAAAAGTGCGTACGAAGAAGATGAATGGGGGAAGGGAGGGAAAAAGTTTATGATTGAGAAGCAAAGGAATATATTGAAATGTACCTCAAACAGAAACATGAATCTGATAAGTTTGATGACACTAGTTCAGGGATTAAAGAAAGACATCTGAGAAAGGACCAAGGGACAGAAGTTGTGTAATAAGATAACAAAATAAAACATAGAAGTGGGGGAACGAAGGGTGACTAAAGGATTTGTGACAGGAAATCCAAGAGGAGAAATACTTAGAAGATTTGAGAAGAGAAATAAAAAGGGGAACTGTCACTGGAATGAAGAGATTGATGGCATTCAGGAACAGAGAAAAGACAGAGAGTCAATCTGTGCCAGTGAAGTATGTTGAGGAAGTCCTGCCAGAAAAAAATCATGATTGTTTTTTAACTTTTACGTTAGATACTCCATCTTATAGATAGACTCCTGTAGGTTGTTTGAAGTATGCTCTGGGCTGGAAGCTGTTTATTTTAGTTGGGTTTTCTTTTACATCGGCGTGTCCAACACTCTTTATCTCGGTTTCTCGATCGTACAATCAAACCAACCAATGAAGGCAACATGATGACCAATTACAAGTGGTGGGGGCGGATCATCGAGTCATACTCATGAGAGGGTTAGTACTTGACGTTCATGGTCGCAGTTGCTAATAGAGTCGCTAGTTAACTGTTCAATATGGATATTCATGTTTTTTTCCCCAAATTTATGCAAACAAAAATGACGATGCGAATGGGAGCGAGCAGGAAGCTGCCATTTTCTTCTACTGTAAACGTAACCACTAAAATACACAGTAGTTATTTTGTTTGTTTGTTTTTTAAGTTTTGGAATAACTGCCACTTTTTAGAAAGGGGAAAATGATTCCTCAGGACTCAGGAGTGGTCTCAGAGCCATTGCTCGGCCTGAAGCAAGTAAATTTAAAAATAAATGTATTTGTTTAATTGTAATTTGTCTACATGTTTACTGTCCGTTAATTTACAATGTGAACTTTCTCACACTATAATTGTCTACTTGGTTGCTGGTCAGAAGATACAAGGCCGCCGCCACCAGCTCTACAACCGCTTCCTGTGAGTCTTCCGACGACGCCAGCTCTACGTCTGCTTCCAGTGGGTCTTCCGACGCTGCCACTTTTGCCTCCAATAGGTCTTCCGACAACCCAACCTTTGCCTACAATGGGTCTTCTGACACTGCCACTTTTGCCTCCAATGGGTCTTCCGACAACGCCACCTTTGCCTCCAATGGATCTTCTGACGCTGCCACTTTTGCCTCCAATGGGTTTTCCAACAACGCCACCTTTGCCTTCAATGGGTCCGACGCTGCCTCCAGCTTCGCCTTGCAGCTTGCTCAAGTTCAGAATTCTGCTCAGCCACCAACTCCTCCCTCCACCCTCCCGTGACTTTAAACTTTGGGAGGAGGTATTGTTATGGCCTGTCACGCCAGGTCATATCATGTTTTGTGTTTGTTATTATTATTCTTAGTTGAGTGTTCATTTTCTGTTTCAGCATCTCCTTGGTTGCCATGGGCGCTGATTTCCTGCACCTGCCTCTGATTAGTGGTCGGGATGCTCAACTGCTCCTGATCACGAATCAGAGAGCTATTTAAACCTACCTCGCCATCGACTCAGCCTGGCAGCCTTGTTCGTCCTTAGCGACTGTTATGTTTGTTACCTAGCCTTGCCAGCGATTTAAAAGTTTGTGCTAGTCTTTACGTTTGCTGCCCAGCAGTGAGGACGGCGGAAAAGATCATCAGGACTCCTCTTCCTCCTATCCAGGAGATCACAAAAAGCAGCTGCCTGACCAGGGTTCAGAAAATCTGCAAAGACTCCTCCCACCCCCACCAAGGACTGTTTTCACTGCTGGACTCTAGAAAGAGGTTCCGCAGCCTCCGAAGCAGAACCTCCAGGTTCTGTAACAGCTTCTTCCCTCAGGCCGTAAGACTCTTGAACGCATCATAAAAATCCCCTCAACTCCCCCCAAAATGGATTAACTCGCTGTAATAAAAAAAGACAATATAACATACATCCATAAACGTGGACGCATGTGAAAAAGTGCAATATATTTATGTGTACAGTAACCTATTTATTAATTTATACATGCACCTTATTGCTTTTTTATCCTGCACTACCATGAGCTAATGAAATGAAATTTTGTTCTTACCTGTACTGTAAAGTTCAAATTTGAATGACCATTAAAAAATATATATTAAAAAAAAGGAAGTCTAAGCTGCACGACTTTATGTATTTCAGGATTAAATACTTTTCTTACCTGCACGCCTTGCCGTTCCTCCCTGTGTCTTGGGGACACGACCACCACACCATGAAACACAAACGCAACAATTTTAAGGTCATTTTTTGCATCAGCTTGTGATTTTATGATTTGTTATCAATGTTTTATGTGTTCTTTGTAAACTTAACCCAGAAAAACCATTTGACTTCACCAAATCTAACAAAATGTGCTTTATATGCACAAAAATGTCCTGCATAGTTTGTAAAACAAGTATTGACATTTTCATCATTTCATTACCACGCAGTGTAACAAAAGCTACCCTAACAAACACTCCTTTAGTATACACCAGTTGCGGACATTACCTGTGTATGTTTAACGATTGAAAAGTGCCCGTCGATCATAAACTACTTTTTATGTTCCAAAGCTTTACTTTGATTAAGAACATTGGAGAACTTTTGAGCGTGATTTATGTCCGTGATTTTTGTGTGCACCTCAACATCTCTGTCAATGTAAACAAAGAAATTAGGCTGTGTATCTGTCGCTAAATGTTTATGTACGACATTACCCAGAAGGCTTAGCGCTGTAGTCAAAAACCAGAAGAGGGTCTGGGCTACGAGCAAATATGAGACTTGCGCCGTTGGGTCGAGATATTGTTACAGATTACGCTTCCTGGTTTATCTACACAAAAAACAAATATATGGTTAGACAGTTGATGTGCGCGTTTGAGCCATGGTTGGTCAAAATATGCGGGGGAATTGGAGGATTGGACAAAGCTGCACGTAATTTGCAAGGATTGTTCATATCGAATGAAATGCAACTGTACTGAACTGAAAGCTGCATCAATTTTCCACTGGGTGTACATTATACGTTATGCGTTGCGATGCACCTTAAACTGTGGCCTTAATACCGTGGTACGTAGTGAACCGTGAGGATGCCCTACCGTTACACCATAAATTTTGCTACTATTTTACTCCCGTCTACCAGTAGATCCCAGCTACCTCCAAGCTGTTTCAAAGCCACACTAAGGAGCAGCATGTTTAACATCAAGAGATTAAAGCACTTTCAATCTTCTCAACACTCAACAACAAAGTGAATATTTCCCTGAATGGCAAACTATACTTCATCCTGTGCTCAAAGGTTGGAATAAAACTTTATAGTTCAGAGAGATGCATCATATGGCAAGCATGTGTGCGAGTGTTTGGGTATTGAAGCGTTCACCTTGACTTAAGAGCCACTCATTGTTGCAATTAAAGCTCACCTCCTGGCCTACAGGATTGATTCCAGTTGTTTCCTCTGTTTGGGAATCGACAGCTAAAGGATAATAAAAGTAATCATAAACGACACCATGTGTGATAGACCATATGGAAACAACCTGCAGCCTTGCACACACAAGGATTTGGACAGAAAATGACATCTTTGTCTGAAGGACATTAAGTTATTAGGGAATCTTTAAGGACGTTATTTGAGGTTTAGCAGTGAGCTTTACACCAGACTAATGAAAAATCCTGACTTGAACTGAGAGTGTCTCCTAAATTCGAATTCCCTTTCATGAATTTGAATTGAGGTTGCAAACGGGAAGTAGATTTGAAATTCCAATCAATAATGTTGGTATAATCCAGAATCAACTTCTGCCATATTTTTTACAACTGATTCAAACTGTTCCAAAGTTAAAATGCTCAACTCATTCAGGACAGTTAGCACTGTATCATGTGTATTTAGTGCTGTCATGTTAGGTGCTACTTGTCCAGGGTGTACCCCGCCTTCCGCCCGAATGCAGCTGAGATAGGCTCCAGCGACCCCAAAAGGGACAAGCGGTAGAAAATGGATGGATGGATGTTAGGTGCTAGCTTATAACACTAACTATTTGCATTTTAGCCAATTTTGTAGATCAATCTATCTATCTAGCTGTAAATATTTAATATTATTATACTTAATAAATTATTGAGTTAGCATTCCTACATTAAGTATATATATACTTAATATATAAATGCATATTTGCACATTATCGTGTGCAAAATGGATTGCGCCTGTTAATTGATCAGAATAAGGCGTGCAATCCATTTTGCATCTCTGTCTTCTTATACAGCACGCGCAATGTAAATTATCGACACTCGTCACCGTTTTGCGAGCACTATTTAGCGTTTTATTTAGTACGTCTGAAAAGTATGTGCAAACTGAGTTATACACACAGTTGCAAAGACAATTGACAGAGAATCCTCCATCATACGCGTGTGTCAACATTTTTGCAGGGTCTGTCAGAAACAAAAAAATATTATGTATATTGTCTATTCAGCAACATCCTTTTATAATTTTATAGCTGCATGCTAGGTGACTTAAGGGGCTAATTAAAAACCAAATTATTGATGCGTTTTGGTGTCTACTGGCGTTTTTTCAAATGCTGTTTGTTTTTTCATTTACAAAATATATTATCATATTTCCTATATGAAAAAAACTTCTCGAAGTATGCAATTGTTTGCGTCTTGAGCACAAGTAAGTGCAGCCTCTCTTCCATGAGCACGCCTTGGGCGCTGAAAAGAAAAGGGAATAAAGTGTGGGTTCGGTTGTAGATGCTTTAGACAGTGTTTAAAAAGCCCATAAATAGTGGTAGATTTCTCCTGCATGTTTGAAAGTATAGCAAAATGCCACAGGTAGGAGCATGATAACATGAATGTGCAGTAAATGAGAGTGTCTCCATGGGGATGCCCCGTATAGTACATGCAAAATCCTCATTTAAATAAGGTTGTCCGCACCACTTTTCAATTGCACACGTAGTCTTAGTAGATCACACTCAGCACGCCCACTAATTTAGCGCCTAGTATTTGGACCGTAGTAAATCAAGCCTTTACTGAATACTGCTGCCCAAGGGTTAGGTCTAGGGTCTGCAACCTGCGGCTTTAGAGCCACATGCGGCTCTTTAGCACCGCCGTAGTGGCTCCCTGGAGATTTTTCAAAAATGTATGGAAATAGAATAAGATAGGGGTAAAATATATTTTTGTTTTAATATGGTTCCTGTAGGAGGGCAACATGACATAGACCTCCCTAATTGTTAGAAATCCCACTGTTTATATTAAACATGCTTCAGTGATGATGGTAATTGGCGAGCGCCGTTTAGTCCTACTAATTTTGGCGGTCCTTGAACTCACCGTAGTTTTTTTACATGTACAACTTTCTCCGACGCTGCCACAGAAAGACGGGTTTTATGCCATTCATTCTTTGTCTCATTTTGTCCACCAAACGTTTTATGCTGTGTGTGAATGCACAAAGGTGAGCTTTGTTGATGTTATTGACTTGTGTGGAGTGCTAATCAGGCATATTTAGTCAGTGCATGACTGCAAGCTAATCCATGCTAACATACTGTTTAGGCTAGCTTTATGTACATATTGCATCATTTAATTTCCTATGTCCTCTGTGTATTTAATTTACATCTGCATTTCTCATGACATATTAGCTGTATGTAATATTGGCTGCATTTCTGATAGTTGTTTGTGTGCCATGTTGTTCCAGACCACAGCAAACGTAACCCAGCTTGCATAGATTGGTATAAATCCATTAGAAGAAGACAGCCTGCCGTTTCCTTTAATTTGGACACACACATCTGTACCTTTGGCCATTCTAAGACTGTGATTTCCAGGAGTTATCTCACCCACTGAGAAGTTTTACTAATGTTTTCCAATGTTGTAAAAATGTGTAGAATAAATATTACATTTTAACATTTCTGTCAACGAAGAGTTGTGTCAGCCTGTGACACATAGTCATTTTGGTAGTAGGCTAATATAGCTAATATAGACACTTATATCATGTGTTGACTTCATTATATCACTTATAGAAGGCTTTTAATTGTTTGCGGCTCCAGAGAGATTTTGTTTTGTATTTGTGGTCCAATGTGGCTCTTTCAATATTTTTGGGTTGCCGACCCCTGGGTTAGGTACAAAACCAGGCAAGGTTCCTTTCAATCAAGAGCAGTGGTTCTCAAATGGGGGTACGCGTACCCCTGGGGGTACTTGAAGGTATGCCAAGGGGTACGTGAGATTTTTTTTAAATATTCTAAAAATAGCAACAATTCACAAATCCTTTATAAATATAAATAAAAACCTTTTTTTTTTCCCCCAAATAGTTCAAGAAAGACCACTACAAATGAGCAATATTTTGCACTGTTATACAATTTAATAAACCAGAAACTGATGACATAATGCTGTATTTTACTTCTTTATCTCTTTTTTTTTTCAACCAAAAATGCTTTGCTCTGATTAGGGGGTACTTGAATTTAAAAAAATGTTCACTGAAAAAAGGTTGAGAACCACTGATCTAGAGTATAGGGCACAGACATGGCTGTCGGGTTGGTTCTACTGGTTGACAGCAACACGAGACAGATGAACAAATGTCCATGCTGCTTCATGATGAAGAGCCAACTGTTTCCTGACAACCTTTGCACGCAATGATGGTAGAAGTAGCACCTCTAACTCCACCAGGATAGTTCTGCTGACAGAAATACAGCAGCCACACTTCATTCCACAATAAATGTGCAATCTCAACAGCAGAAGCATGCAGGCCCATTGGAACAAAATCAAACATATTATTTTATTCATGTATTGCTTAATCTATACCAGTGGTTCTCAAATGGGGGTATGCGTACCCCTGGGGGTACTTGAAGGTATACCAAGGGGTACGTGAGATTTTTTTTAAATATTCTAAAAATAGCAACAATTCAAAAATCCTTTATAAATATATTTATTGAATAATACTTCAACAAAATATGAATGTAAATTCATAAACTGAACATCAAATCAAGTAGGCTATTCCATTCATTACAATGCAACAATGCAATATTCAGTGTTGACAGCTAGATTTTTTTTGTGGACATGTTCCATAAATATTGATGTTAAAGATTTATTTTTTTGTGAAGAAATGTTTAGGATTAAGTTCATGAATCCAGATGGATCTTTATTACAATCCCCAAAGAGGGCACTTTAAGTTGATTATGACTTCTATGTGTAGAAATCTTTATTTATAATTGAATCACTTGTTTATTTTTCAACAATTTTTTAATTATTTTTATATCTTTTTTTCCAAATAGTTCAAGAAAGACCACTACAAATGAGCAATATTTTGCACTGTTATACAATTTAATAAAACAGAAACTGATGACATAGTGCTGTATATTACTTACTTATTTATCTCTTTTTTTTCAACCAGAAAATGCTTTGCTCTGATTAGGGGGTACTTGAATTAAAAAAATGTTCACAGGGGGTACATCACTGAAAAAAGGTTGAGAACCACTGATCTACACCATGTATGTAAATGCATTATATTTGATGCTCCTATATTAGTTGTTATTGTATACTGTCAACACAGAGATTTCAAATATTGCAGCTTCACCACATTGCAGGCTTTAAAAATATATATTTTTCAAGATATATTCTTCAATTTTTGGGTCCTAAATTCAGCATTTTCAAGGATAAACATTGCTAAATAAAATACAAATATCGATACTAGAGTACCGGTAGTATTGGCCACGAGAGGAGACCAAACCAATCGGCATTCAGTATCGTGGCCAATGATTGGCTCAACCTCATGCAGCATTACTTTATTGGATTAAAAGAGTGTAAAAATTAATATAGGGTGTTAATTCATGTCTAGAGGGCTACCACAATGCGAGAAATGTAATTAGAGGGTCGTAAACTAGTTGGTATGCTCTAGTCTATGTTGCAGAGGACGCATGGTGATGCGCGGATTGTTCTAAGATGCAGACGGAACGACAGGAAACGGCGTGCAGGTAAGAGTATGATATATTCCTCATAAACCAGTCGGAGCCTTCTTGGGTGGCCTCCTCCTACACTGTAAAAACTGTTGCCTAGATCGAACTCAATAAAAATAAGGCAACATTTTCCAAGCAATTTTTGTTAGTTTAGTCAACTAATTGGTATTTTGACTAAGTAGAACTTAATAATATGCATTTCGATTTATGCAAAAAGATTAAGTTGCGTTGACAGAAAAAGCCAAGAAATTGAGTAAAATCAATGTAAAAAAAACATCAGCATATTAAACACACAAGACTTAATTAAAATAAGTAACATTTAAATGAAAAAATAATTTTTGTACTCAATTTTATTAATTTTGACCAACTTACCCTTTCTTTGTTTTGAAAATGGAAACTGCTTAAAATAATTACTTAGAATAATAATAAAAAAATCAAGACATATCAAATTCCAACCTTTATTAAATCATTACCATATAAAAACAGTGGCAATGAGCTGGGCAGTATGAACAGTCAACATCCATATTATACAAGAATGCATGACCTCAACTTTTTAAAGTGCTGTATAGAACACCTTCACAGTAGTTTTCTTTTTTTTAACCGTATACATATTAAAACATTTTCACAAGCCATATCCAAACCTGTCAATAAGCTGGACAGTATTAACAGTCAAGAACATCAGTATTTAGTGCATAAAAGAATGCATGACCTCAGCATCTCAAGTTTTACTTAGAACATTCACAGTACAGTTTCTTGCTAAAACAATTTAACATTAAGATTATCTGTACTTCTGTAACAATTTACAAGCAGAACACCTTCACTGTAGTGTCTTTCAGTGTGTATATTTTGAAACATTTTAACTTAAACAACTCACAGATCCCTCCTTCTGACCAGCTGGAGCTTCACAGTGGGGCAATTAAGTGTGTATAAAACATAAAAAAACTTAATTTACACACCAGAAACGATGACCTGGAGCTTTGTATAAAACCTGAACAGGACAAACCGTTACAACATTCTGAAGAATTCCACTCAATGAACAATGTATAATGATTTTGAACAGACACAAGAAAATAGCTGTTCAAAAGTGCAAGCTGACAGTCATGGCTCACTGCCTAAGCTAGAAGCTTGTTTTTGAGAGTCATGAATTTGGGGGTTGGTTTTGGGCGCAGTGTGTCAAGTCCCACAAAAAGTCTTTGAAACACCTCAAATATTTTGGAAAGTTTGGATGGATACTCAAGATTAAGTGCATACGTCAACCCCAGAAGTAGGCAGCATGCTTTGGCCAGGTTTCCAAGATGAGTAAGGACTGGTACTCCCTCAATGATGATTCCTACTGCATTTGGCTCACGACAGATGTAGATGCTCATATTCTTCATTTCCAGGTCCTCATGAACAGTGGTCTCTGCAGTTCCCTTTGAGATACAAAAACAGTACCGGTAATTAAAAAAACAAACATCTAATTTTATATTTACAGTAATATAAGTTGTATGATTTAATTCAGATAATGATTACTTTTGTGATGACCATTTTGAAAACTTTTGAATTCTAATTTGAGATCTTGCACATTAAACTTGGTACAATAGATGCATTTCCAGCCACATGTTTCTTATTGGCATTTCTAATTTGCATATAAAAAACCTGAATAGAACCACCAGAAATTAAAACAAACAAACAGTAATATATATATATATATATATATATATATATATATATATATATATATATATATATATATATATATATATATACATATGTATAGAGAGAGAGAGAGAGAGAGAGAGAGTAAATGTTTTAATGCTTGTTCAAGGGGAGTATTTTTTGTTTGCATTGTTTTTTTTAGGGCAAACAGAAACACGAGACAGAAAGGCATCACTATGTGGTGCTATGCTAATTGGCTATCCTGGGGCTCTTGCCAACTAGCTGCATGCTCGACCTCCACCTGACAACTGCTGGTTCAGTCAGTTCACATAAAAGTAAACCCAATTTAAGCTTGTACATCAGACTGATCCAAACCTGCTTTTAAACAATACTTACAGTAGTCAGAGATTAGCTCCTGTCCACTCTCTCCCACGTACTCTATGAGGCATCTCACAGTCACATCTCTTTTCTTCACTGCAGAGGCACTTGGGTCCTAGAGTTAAGAGAAGAATAATAAATAAATGAATTTTGTTGGCAATTTTACTCCAAATCTGTGATACCGTTATTAGAGCATGATTACAGATTCAGTTTAAACTTTTAAACTACTTTTAACCCACCTGTGTCAGTTCCATCAACAAGTTCTTGATGCGCTGCAGTCACTCCTCCTTTTGCACTGAAGAGCTCCAGGAGTTTTGGAGTGTACCTGTCCAGTTGGGACGTAAATGTTGATTCCAGTGGAACAGCAGTGCACCTTCGGAACGCTTCATTAATCTGTAAGACAGCAAATGTTGACCATTACTGATATTAAGGGTATTAGTATACATTTTCAGGCAAAAAGTGAGTCTAGTATGTCATGTCCAAGTCACAATGGAAACTTGGTCAGGAAAAATAGAATGATAATAGAATAGAATAGAAGATATTCTACGAGTCGGTGGTGGCAGGCGCCTTCTTGTATGCCGTGGCCTGCTGGGGCAGCGGGCTGAGAGCGAGGGACGCAAACAGACTGGACAAGTTGGTAGAGAAGGCCAGTAACGTGGTGGGAGTGGAGCTAGGCTCTCTGGCGGTGGTGTCAGAGAGGAGAAGTTTAGCATCTTGACAGATGAGAGCAAAGGGATGTATAAGAACATGGGCAACCTACATGAATGCAAGGCAAAGAATGGCTGTGTCCAAAGGTCCCATGGTGCAGTCTGTAATGCTTTAAAATGTCACTCTTGGTTGGTACAATAGTGCTGCACAACTTACAGGGCCATCCCATCTGTCATTGGAGAGAGAGAACAAAAAAGACAAGTTATGGTTCATGTCTAACCTCTTGGATATATAAGCCTGATGAGAGCCCTTAATATCTGTTTTTTTACACCCTAATATACTCATTTGCAGTATTCCTCTAGATTTTTTTGTAGCCACAGTGGTCTAAGTTGGTAACCTAGCAACAGTAGGGGGTCCGGGGGCATGCCCCCACGGAAGAAAAATTTGAAAATGTACCCTTTAAATGGTGACTACTGGTGAGATTTTTTTTGGGGGGGGGGGATGTTGAGATTGAGACTTACACAATGAGTGTTATTCTTACAAGAGTAGCATTTTGCCTAGGAGTGTGCATGGACAGCACGTCTGAGGGGGCTTCAGATAGCTCTGTCAAGTGTACCTAGCTAGCTGCTAGCAACTTTGAATGTAAGCTAGTTAAGCAGCTTTAATGTGGCTGCTTATAAACTGAAGAATAAAATATTAAACTACCACGTAAAGAAAACGCTAATTATAAACTTCACAGCTATAAACAATGTTTGGTTGAAGTTAATGAGCTGTTGGAGGTAAGAGCACATTCGAAATGGCGGTCGGCGGGAAAAGTAGTAAACTAAATATAACATTGAACCATGCTTTTGAAAATGTATACATTTAAATCCTGGCAAATACTGACTTTGAACAATATAAATTGTTACTTACATGAGTTCGGTAAAGTGTTTTCCTTGGGCTCCGTGAAGAAACGTGTCTGGGCTTGTTCTTCCACAGCTGCATGCAGGTGGGCGGGTCCTGACGTTTTAGGTCTGATATAAACCTTTGAACTGAGTTTTGCTAAATCAATTTATGTTGGAAGTCCAATAAAATTAATTTTATCACATAAAAAATTAAGTTACGAAAACATTCACACTTTTTACTTATAGATAACTCAAAAACTCTAAAAATAAAAATAAATTGATTTATTGGAATAAATCTACTTTTAAAAATAAAGTAGAATGGACAATACCACTGAAAGAGTTTTTACAGTGTACGCTGACGCGTCAGGACTGGTGGTGCGGCGATGTCCCCGGGCCAAACGGAGTTGATGGGGACCATCGAACCTCCGGGGTCCCACACCATGTCCTCAAGCTCCTCAGGGGAATAGCGGAGTGTCTCTGCCTCCATTGCTTCAAACACCCCCATGTCCTCGATCTCCTCGATGGAATAGCGGATATTTGACGTATCAAATATCGTGCAGAAGAACAGTATGCTGGTGCTTTTCTGTTACGTGAAGGACACATGGTGATCCGCTGATTGTTCTTCCAAGGTGCAGACGGAACGACAGGAAACGGCGTGCAGGTAAGAGTATGATTTATTCCTCATAAATCATGAAGGAACAAAACAAACACAAGAAAACAAACAAAACAAGCGTGCCTTTGGCACGAGAAACTAACGGAATGGCTACACAGGGAAAGCCAAGGCGGAACTTAGCGCAAGAAACACAAGGAACAAACGTAACATGTTGCATGACAGCAAACAACAGCACCAGACTGAGTGGTTGTAGGTTGTCTTGAAGAATCTGGGAGGTTATCCTCCTTTTTCATTGTCCCATTTACTCTCTGTAAAGCACCAGTTCCATTGGCAGAAAAACAGGCCTAGAGCATAATACTACCACCACCATGCTTGACGGTAGGTGTGGTGTTCCTGGGATTAAAGGCCTCACCTTTTCTCTTCCAAACATATTGCTGGATATTGTGGCCAAACAGCTATATTTTTGTTTCATCTGATCACAGAACTTTCCTCCAGAGGGTCTTATCTTATGGTGTCAGATGAAACAAAAATATAATTTTATATATATATATATATATATATATATATATATATATATATATATATATATATATATATATATATATATATATATATATATATATATATATTAGGGCTGTGAATCTTTGGGTGTCCCACGATTCGATTCAATATCGATTCTTGGGGTCACGATTCGATTCAAAAAAAAATTTTTTTTTTTTTCAATTCAACACGATTCTCGATTCAAAAACGATTTTTTTCCCGTTTCAAAACGATTCTCTATTAATTCAATACATAGGATTTCAGCAGGATCTACCCCAGTCTGCTGACATGCAAGCAGTGTAGTACATTTTTGTAAAAAGCTTTTATAATTGTAAAGGACAATGTTTTATCAACTGATTGCAGTAATATAAATTTGTTTTAACTATTAAATTAACCAAATATATGACTTATTTTATCTTTGTGAAAATATTGGACACAGTGTGTTGTCACGTTTATGAGATGCGATGCAAGTGTAAGCCACTGTGATACTATTGTTCTTTTTTTTTTTATAAATGTCTAATGATAATGTCAATGAGGGATTTTTAATCACTGCTATGTTGCAATTGTAACTAATATTGATACTGTTGTTGATAATATTCGGGTTTTTTTCATTACTTTTGGTGTGTTCTGTGTCGTGTTTGTGTCTCCTTTCAATTGCTCTGTTTATTGCAGTTCTGAGTGTTGCTGGGTCGGGTTTGGTTTTGGAATTGGATTGCATTGTTATAGTATTGATGTGTATTTTTTTGTTGGATTGATTAATGTTTAAATGAGAATCGGTTCTGAATCGCACAACGTGAAAATTGCGATTCAAATTCGAATCGATTTTTTCCCACACATATATATATATATATATATGATTATATTTTTAAGTATGTCTAAAACAATAAACCCTGACCAAATCCAATAGAAGATAAAGGCGCATTAAAAACTATGACTGTGAAATAATGATGGATAATAATAATAATGTCCACTACTCATAGTTTCGAGAAAAATATTTGCCCTGTACACTACATACTGTAATGCTTCACATCAGACTGCAGATGACGCAGTTACACACTAGCCGGGTGTCAAGGTGACTGCAGGAGGCGGCCATAGGATGCTACTGCAAAAAAATAAACATCATGCACAGACGGCGCCCTCTTTAATGCGATTACGATAACAAATATGAATGCACTATCAATTAATATATTGTCATTTGGGAATAATACATAATCGTACATTGCGCATGTTAGGTGTACATTTGTTTAAAAGTGGCAATACAACGTGCATTTAATTGCACGGTCTGATAATTATTTAATTACAAATCCACAGTCGTAGTATTTTTAACTCCTGATTAGAAAGGAAGCGTCAGAGCCCGGAAAAAGTGACCACTGCAGCGCAGAGCCCTGCCTGCCTTTCTGCACGTACACATCCTGCGTCATTTCTACAGCGCAGAGCCTATAAGACATTAAAAGACTACATTTCCCATGAGCCCCTGGGACTTCTATCAAATCACGTTGATCCGCGGACGACTGCCAAGCGCTTGCGCAACATGCGATGGCGAACGTGCAGCCCACCTCGCTCTCGTGTACCGCGTGACCGGCTCTCAGCCAATGGCGTGGCTCCGTGGCCCGAGTCTGTCTCGAGTCTGTCCACTTATCATCCAGCGCTGCACGTCACCGTCGCCTTGTCTGCCTGCCCGCTCCGGAGAGACAGCAGCGTCCTTGCACACAGTTAGGCCGGAAAGGTAACTTCAAAGTCCGTCTTTTTCCTTTAAACGCGTCATTTTTATCGCATGACAGCCACATACGTTCTATTATCTATTATTCGTCGGTGTCGGCTTTTTATCTTCCTTTATCCATGACAATTGCGTGTGTTTTCCATCGCAGTGTTGGCCTTGACTTTTTGAGGTCGTTTAGTGCATATCCGGTCTTTCGCTACTGAGCTCCTCTCTTCTCTTCTGCTTAGTGGTTTGTAGCCGGGTGGCTATTTTTAAAATCCAGACCGTCAGCTGGCGAGCAGAGCCCCTCTTTTTTTAGGAACTGCAATGTGTGCCAGAAACGGGCGTCATGTTGCAAACTTCCCGCAGTCTCATTAATGCGGAACGTCGCAGAAGAAACATGTCGGAGACTTTACGAAGCGACACCAGTTGCTTGCCGCAAACATGGCGCCGGGGGGGCGTGTCGACTAAAATGTTGTATTTCGTTGTTAATTCATGCTGCATACATTAATGTTTTAATGTAAAAGTTAACAAAACCTCCTAATGTGTATAACCGTATATCTGTTTTACTTTTCATACTTCTATTCAAAATGTTGTTCAAAGGCTCTGAGGAACATTAATGGTGAGAAATTAAGCAAATGTCTTGGATATAATCCTTATTCATATTTATTTGTGGGTGCCATTTTGTGCCGCCATATTGTGTTGCGCTCTGCAGTAACTGTACAGCAAGCACAAAATGGCTTTGAAGAAGGCACAGCAGCCTGAGAAAAATAAAGAAGTGAAGTATATTTATATAGCGCATTTCTCTAGTGACTCAAATCGCTTTACATAGTGAAACCCGTTATCTAAGTTACATTTATACCAGTGTGGGTGGCACTGGGAGCAGGTGGGTAAAGTGTCTTGCCCGGGAATCACCAAAAATGATTCCCGGGCGCGGCCACCGGTGCTGCTCACACTTCCCCTCACCTCCCAGGTGGTGAACAAGGGGATGGGTGAAATGCAGAGGACACATTTCACCACACCTAGTGTGTGTGTGTGTGTGTGTGTGTGTAACAATCATTGGTACTTTAACAAATTCCCTGGGAATTTATACAGTTTTCTGTACTTCTATGTATCTTCATAAATGTAAAGTTGTTTAATAACAATAAAAATATATTCAATGTTTAACATTGATTTGATATTAAATGTGCTATCCAGTTGTTTTATGTTGTTTTATTACTTTTTAAATCTCATTTGCAAGTATTGTATAGTAGACCCTGCATTGGACCCTAATTTTCCTGAGGGAACTCTACGGTAGTACCTCGTGGCCTACTCAGTGGCATTGTGGTTAGAGTGTCCGCCCTGAGATCGGTAGGTTGTGAGTTCAAATCCCGGCCGAGTCATACCAAAGACTATAAAAATGGGACCCATTACCTCCCTGCTTGGCACTCAGCATCAAGGGTTGGAATTGGGGGTTAAAACACCAAAAATGATTCCCGGGCGCGGCCACCGATGCTTGCCACTGCTACCCTCACCTCCCAGGTGGTGAACAAGGGGATGGGTCAAATGCAGAGGACACATTTCACCACACCTAGTGTGTGTGTGTGACAATCATTGGTACCTTAACACATTCCCTGTACCTGGGAATTTATACAGTTTTCGGTACTTCTATGTATCTTCATGAATGTAAAGTTGTTTAATAACAATACAAATATATTCAATGTTTAACATTGATTTGATATTAAATGTGCTATCCAGTTGTTTTATGTTGTTTTATTACTTTTTCAATCTCATTTGCAAGTATTGTATAGTAGACCCTGCATTGGACCCTAATTTTCCTGAGGGAACTCTACGGTAGTACCCCATGGCCTACTCAGTGGCATTGTGGTTAGAGTGTCCGCCCTGAGATCGGTATGTTGTGAGTTCAAACCCTGGCCGAGTCATACCAAAGACTCTAAAAATGGGACCCATTACCTCCCTGCTTGGCACTCAGCATCAAGGGTTGGAATTGGGGGTTAAAACACCAAAAATGATTCCCGGGCGCGGCCATCGGTGCTGCTCACTGCTCCCCTCAACTCCCCAGGGGGTGAACAAGGGGATGGGTCAAATACAGAGGACACATTTCACCACACCTACTGTGTGTGACAAGCATTGGTACTTAAACTTTAACAAATTCCCTGTACCTGGGAATGTATACAGTTTTCGGTACTTCTATGTATCTTCATAAATGTAAAGTTGTTTAAAAACAATAAAAATATATTCAATGTTTAACATTGATTTGATATCAAATGTGCTATCCAATTGTTTTATGTTGTTTTATTACTTTTTAAATCTCATTTGCAAGTATTGTATAGTAGACCCTGCATTAGACCCTAATTTTCCTGAGGGAACTCTCCTGAAGGAATCGACAAAGTACTATCCATCTATTTGCATGCCGTTGCAATTCCAAGGCATGGATGTCAGTAGTGTTTAGACTAGGGTTTGTTGCCTTGCCATTAAGCTGAATCTAGTCTTTTGTTGCGCCCTACAAAGTATACTGTAAATATTGTACTTATGATATGTTAGCTGTTTGATTGTATAATTTGGAGGTGTTGAAATCGCCATGTAAAATCGCTAATGATAATCAGCAGTGTGTCAATGGCAAATTGAATGTAGGTTAGCATCGAGCCAGCACATTTTGAAAGGGAGCCTTACGGTTTTGTGTTTTCTATCAGGCATACTTGCTTTGTTGGGATACTCTCTGCTGCTTCAGTGCTTGTATAACCGAGTCTGCAACCAGACGAGACGTCACCAAGGCATCAAAATATAGCACCTTTTTAATTTTACATGAATCGATACCCAGTAGTACTTAAAGTACCAAATTCGTTGCCCATCCCTTGTTAAGAGTAAACAGATTCTACGGTGATGAGAAAACCTTTCTAAATATACTCCTGTCTGTGGGCACCATTTTGTGCTGCCATTTTGCATTGCTCTCTGTTGTAATCTTCCAAAAATTAGCTTTCAACTAAATGATTAAATCATATTGGTGGATGAATGATATAAAGCATTATTCTTATCCTGTTTGTTTTGGTAGACGCATGTCGATTTATACAAAAATTGTGTACCAACAAACAGAAGGGGTGGTTCAAATTTACTCTTCCTTATTTAAATATTGTTTTCTTCAAATTGTTGCATCTCCAATCGTGGTCACTGACAACCTAAACCTGGTAGAATAAGCGATGATTTCTGAATGCTGATTTAATGAAAATAAATGGCGTTTGTGGTGGAATGGAGTTTTGGTCTTCTGAAGCACTATATGAGCAAACATTACTAAATATAGACTGCCTTCAGTCTGGCAAGTACATACACACTAGAGATGCGCGGTTTGCGGGCACAACCGCGGAGTCCGCGGATTATCCGCGGATCGGGCGGATGAAATTTAAAAAAATTAGATTTTATCGTCGGGTCGGGTCGGGTGGTTGAAATAAAAAACAATTTGATTTTGAATAGATTCAGGCGGGTGGCAGTTAAACCAATTGGTAAATATATATACATAGTTAAATGTTACCCACATACGAAAAACGAGCAGGCACCTGCTGCATATGCCACAACAGAAGAAAAAAAAAAAAAGAGATGGACACTTTTACGGAGCGGAGAAGGGACGCCTCGCCGGGGTCCGGGACCGAGGCCCCTTCCCCCGAGAGGGCCCCACCGGGAGCCGTAGCTGAGGCGATCCGCGAGAAGGGCCCGACGCACGTCCAGGGTCACCACCGCGCCCACCGCACCGACACCCCGCCTCGTCCGCCTTCGCCGCGGCCGGCGTCACGCGCAGCAGGTAAGCAGCTTACCTGCCCGCCACCCCCGTGGCCGGGGGCTCGTAACAGGGGTCACTCCGCGCGCTCCGCCCGCGCAGCTTACCTGCCCGCCACCCCTGTTGCCGGGGGCGCGTAACAGGGGTCACTCCGCGCGCAGTGCGCTCACGAAAGGGGTGGGGCTCACCCTGGTTGATATAGACAGCAGCTAGGACGGTGGCCATGGAAGTCGGAACCCGCTAAGGAGTGTGTAACAACCCACCTGCCGAATCAACTAGCCCTGAAAATGGATGGCGCTGGAGCGTCGGGCCCATATACCCGACCGTCGCCGGCAGCGAGACGCGCTTGGAGGTGCGCTCAGCGCGGCTCCCATATGATTGCGCACTGGTGTGCGTCTGGCTCGTGACAGCGTGGCACGCGAATGTCTGTGCTGCATTGGATCAGTCTCCTTTCTTTAACAGGCAAAAGCTTTATAACCTCACTAATGCCTTGCATCGTCTATATTAGATATATAACAACGGGCGGATGGCGGGCGGATGCGGTTCTGATCAAATGTTAGATCGGGTGGATTGCGGATGGTTGACGACTTTCTGATGCGGTTGCGGATGAAATAATTGCCTATCCGCGCATCTCTAATACACACTAATTAAATAAGTTAGGTGTGATACAATGCATCTGGAAAGTATTCACAGCAATTCACTTTTTCCACATTTTGTTATCTAACAGCCTTATTCCAAGATTAGATAAATTATTTTTTGTCCTCAAAATTACACACACAATACCCCATAATGACAATTAAACATTTAAATCATTGGCATTTAAAGTGCCAATGATTGTCACACACACACTAAGTGTGGCAAAATTATTCTCTGAATTTGACCCATCACCCTTGATCACCCCCTGGGAGGTGAGGGGAGCAGTGGGTAGCAGCGTTGGCCACGCCCAGGAATCATTTTGGTGATTTAACCCCCAATACCAACCCTTCATGCTGAGTGCCAAGCAGGGAGGTAATGGCTCCCATTTTTATAGTCTTTGGTATGACTCGGCCGGGGTTTGAACTCGCAACCTACCGATCTCAGGGCGGACACTCTAAACACTAGGCCACTGAGTAGGTCGTGTATTTATCAAGCTCCAAAGATGTTAAGTGACATTCAAGTCTGGGCTCTGGCTGGGTCACTCTAATACATTTACAGACTTGTCTTTAAGCCATTCCTTTAATATTTTGGTTGTATGCTTAGGGTGGTTGTCCTGCTGAAAAATGAACTGTCACGTCAGTCTGAATTCAAGATCGCTCTGTAGTAGGTTTTCATACAGGATGTCTCTGTTCATCTTTCCATCTATCCTTGCGAGTCTCCCAGTTCCTGCCAATAGAAAACATCCTCACAGCATGATGCTGCCACCACTATGCATCACTGTAAGGAGTGGTAGTGGCCTGGTGATGAGCGATGCCTGGTTTTCTCAAAACACTACAGCTGGCATTCACACCAAAGAGTTCAATATTTGTCTCATCAGACCAGATAATTTGGTTTCTCATGGTCTGAGAGTCTTTCAGGTACATTTTGGCAAACCTTTACAAGGGAATGGCTTCCATCTGGCCACTATACCATACAGGCCTGATTGGTGGATTTCTACAGAGATGGTTGTTCTCCTATCTCAAACAGAGGAATGCTGTAGCTCTGACAGAGTGACGTCAGGTTCTTGGTAGCCTCTGTGACCCTTCTCTCCTAATCACTCAGTTTAAATAGCCGGCCAGCTGGTGGTTCCAAACTTCTTCCATTCACGGATGATGATTCAAGGCAGCAAATATTTTTCTGTACCCTTCCCGAGATTTGTGCCTCGAGACAATCCTGACTCGGAGGTCTACACACAAATCCTTTGTACTCTGTCATACACTGTGTCAAGTGTGGCACCTTGTCATATAGACAAGTGTGTGCCTTTCCAAATCATGTCCAACCAACGGAATTTACGTGGATGGTGGATTACGTGGTGGACTCCAAATTAAGCTGTAAAACATCTCAAAGATTAGCAGTTGCACCTTAGCTCACTTACGAGCTTCATGGCAAAGGCTGTAAATACTCATTATGGGGTATTGTGTGTGGAATTTTAAGGACAAAAATGTATTCATTCTATTTTGGAATAAGGCTGTAACATAACAAAAATGTAGAAACCGTGAAGCACTGTGAATACTTTCCGGATGTACTGTATTGCTAAAGTGATGTTGCACGTAGCATCCACTAATGCATTTTTAGTGGGCAGATATTGGTGAGTGAATTTAGGTCTAACTAATGACGATCAATAGTACAGATGGAGCCATAGTCTGGTTTCAAACCTGTGACCTCCACTATTTGCGTGCAGATTGATAACAAAGTCACCGTTGGGTTAAACCGTGACACTAACCTTAAACAGCGTATCAGTATTAGGATAACGAAAACTTTTGACCTATTGTCTCATATTCAGGGGTATTTTTTTCTCTCCCAAGCATTTCACAATGATATGCCGTAAACATACAAAGTGAAGCCACACCTACTTGGGTCTGTGTGAAAAGCATATATGATTCCGCATAGTTTTAAAAAGGAGGCATTATATTGTTCCCACACACTCCTTCTCTCAACAATTGAAGTTGGTGAGTATGAGCGGACGCTAACCAAGCATGTCTGAAGGCTGACTTCACCCTCTCTTGCGATTGTCTGCAGATCAGTAACCATGTCCATCCTGAAGGTCCACGCTCGTGAAATCTTTGACTCCCGTGGCAACCCCACTGTGGAGGTTGATCTCTACACCAAGAAAGGTACTGTACAGCTCCTCATTCACTTCAGACATTTAACGTTGGGTTAGTCATCTTGGAAAGGTTGATCAGCTAGTTGGCTGCAGGCAGGGTAACTCATGATACAGTCGCAATCAAAAGTTTACATACACTTGTAAAGAATATAATGTCATGGCTGTCTTGAGTTTCCAATCATTTCTACAACTCTTATTTTTTTTGGGATAGTGATTGGAGCACATACTTGTTGGTCTCAAAAACATTCAGGGAAGTTTGGTTCTTTTATGAATTTATTATGGGTCTACTAAAATTTTTGTGACCAAATCTGCTGGGTCAAAACTATACATACTGCAATGTTAATATTTGGTTACATGTCCCTTGGCAAGTTTCACTGCAATGAGGCGCTTTTGGTAGCCATCCACAAGCTTCTAACAAGCTTCTGGTTGAGTTTTTGACCACTCCTCTTGACAAAATTGGTGCAGTTCAGCTAAATTTGTTGGTTTTATGACATGGACTTGCTTCTTCAGCATTGTCCACACGATTTAAGCCAGGACTTTGGGAAGGCCATTCTAAAACCTTCATTCTAGCCTGATTTAGACATTCCTTTACCACTTTTGACGTGTGTTTGGAGTCATTGTCCTGTTGGAACACCCAACTGTGCCTAAGACCCAACTTCCAGGCTGATGATTTTAGGTTGTCCTGAAACATTTGGAGGTATGTGCTCCAATCACTCTATCACAAAAAAAATAAGAGTTGTAGAAATTATTGGAAATTCAAGACAGCCATGACATTGGTTTTTTACAAGTGTATGTAAACTTTTGATCGCGACCGTATACTATCACAATATCTATTGCAAAACTATATTCTTGCGCATTGAGCATGCAATAAACTTATTACACGCTTTTTAATTGAATGCAAATTATACTTTCCTCTAAAGATTTGTTCATAAAGCCAAATGGTGGTTTTAGGAGTCAAATAAAATAAAAACAGAAGAATGATGCAGTTAGGATTATCGGACTTGATCAATCGCTAGATAATGCTCCATAATTCCACAAAGATTGTTCATGGCACATTTATGCAGATTGTGCCGATATCGATATTTTGTGGAAAATTAGTAATATTTTTAGTTAATTTTAACCTTTAGGGAGTAAATTGAGAAGCTTTTTGAATTTGCTGTTAGCAGTTACCCTCCACAGTGTCCACTTCAGAGGCCAGGGGGTGAGCTCAGCTGTTTGAGCATGTGAAAATAGCTCCTCTAATAATTCCCCTAAGAGAGCATAGACCACATGATCCTGTACTTTGGCTAACGCTGGCCAGCTGCTGATTGTATGTTGCAGCAGTCTCGTATAAATGATGATGATGATGAGCTAATTGAAGAGAGGACATCATGACGATTTTGCATCATATTGTGGAGTAGCAGCATTTATGTTGGTGTGATTCACATTCAGCTACTGTGAATAACATTTGGCTGGGAGTACTATGGAGGGTGAAAACAAAAGACTAATTGAACCCTGAAAAAGTCCTGCGAATGTCAATGAAGCAACCTGAATGAGCACTGACATGGAAGTAAAGTGCCAAAGCTCAACAGCTCTTCATTTGCATGGGATGGTTGCTAAGTGCGCCCGTTTACGGTATTTGGCTTCCTTTACTTTTTTTGGTACTGTATGGAGTTCCCTTTCAAGGCAGCCAGGTGAGATTTGTCGTCCTTTTCGCTTAGATGAGTGTCATATAAGCCCTTCTTTGTTACATAAGCAGTCTCCCTGTCGGACACAATGCTGTGCCTGTGTGTTGTTACAGGGATGGAATTTCAGCTGCATTGTTAAGCCGCAAAGGACTATATCAATAAAGATTAAAAAAAAGACACAACACAATTTGCCGAATTTCAGCTTGTGGCCCAGACAGCAGCTATTATGCATTAAATCCCATATTACAGACCCTCTTGTCAGTCCACTGGTCAAACTGAATAGATTTCTGCTTCCTTCAGCCACATGGGGGATGACAGGCTTTCACAGATGCACTGCACATGCTCAGTTGATCCCCGTCTGGCCCTGTTACATAACAGTGCACTGCACCACAGCCAGAACCTTTTACATGGTCCGTTTGTGACTGCAGGGAGAACAGTGGACCATAGTGGCGTTTAAATGCAATGTAGCCCCCCCCAGAGATAAACATATACTTTAGTCATGCATGTTGTCATATGGAAATTACAAAGTAGTACCAAGTACAAAACTGAATGTGGCAGAACATTTGCATGCCTCGGAAGTCCTTTTTCCTTCCTGTCATTTTCAATGGTTTTGGAACATGACACAGCACTTTTAAGTTATCAAAATGTCCGCTCTGCCACAGGTCTCTTCAGAGCTGCAGTGCCCAGCGGTGCCTCCACGGGCATCTACGAGGCTCTGGAGCTCCGTGACAATGACAAAACTCGCTACATGGGCAAAGGTACGTAACCTAATTTGTGACTTTGCTCTTTTCAACACACTTCACTTTCTCGTCTCTTTTTCCAACTCTTCCATCTTCTCCCCGTCAGGAGTCAAAAGAGCTGTAAAATATGTAAATGAATTCTTGGGCCCTGCGTTGTGTAACCAGGTAACGAGGGTGTAATAAAGGTTTTAACTAACCGCTCGCTGTGCGCAGAAGCATGAAAAATGGGTCTGCTTTTGGGAACTAACTATGTATAACTAACTTATTAATGTGGATGGTAGTGTAGATTTTTGATTTTTTTATTCCAACAATTGTAGTGTCATGACTATCTTACAAGACCGCCAGTAAACAGTAGTCCAACATTGGAAAGAAAACACAGTGGTGTATTTACTCTGCATTCCAATCTACACCATCTTTATCTAAAGGTGAGGCAAGTTGCTTGCGCAGTGAGCTGTGAGGAAATGGGAAGGGAAGTTTGTCGGCAATGTCCTCTGTTGAAATCTATCAATATCTGGGATTATTTTAAAGGTGACTCACAGTGCATATAAACCATGAAAGTATCGCACCTTTCTTCATTAGTCAAGAAGCCTTTACATCAAATTGTATCGCATCCTAAATGGAGCAATAGTATAGTATCAGTAGTATAGATGCAATAGTATCATATTGCATCAGGAGATGCCTATAATATTTCTAAAACCCTATTCCGCACGTTGGCAGTGTATCGAGATGCGTATCACACCCGCTTTAGAGATGGAGCTCTCCATTCCAAATATCATATTTACCGGGCTATAGAGTGCAATGGTATTTGAGCTGCACCCACCAAATTTAAGATTTTTTTTTTTTTTTACATGTATTAGCCACACCAGACTATATAAGCCACAGAAAAAACTGGTCCAAAATATTTTGTGTTGTAAATGTTTAGTTATGTACCTTTTTTAATTGTTTCCAAATGGTGCCTGTAACACGGCAGTAAAGTGTCTGAGCAAACAAAACAGAAGTAATCGTCATGAGCCCACTACCTGAATTTTCGAAATTGAAACAATACAAAAAATGCCATTGTAAGTTAATAATACTAACACAGACACTTGTAAATGTGTTAGCATATTAGCTAATGCTAATGATGCAAGCTTGAATACATTACAATAGCACTTATAGATATGCATGAAAACGATCCTACAGACATCACACATGGGACGGTTTATTAAGAATGACTTGCTATATTGTAAAACTTAAACGTTACTTGGAGTGATGAATGAAGGGATCTTTTGAGCAGAAGCGCAATGGACGGTTATACTTCCAGTTCAAGGCACGAAACTGGAAGTATATTTTCAACCCACCACCTGCAGTGAGCGAACTCGTCCAAAAGATGGCGTCATAGCACAAACAATAACACACCTTTTGAGTGTTAAATACTATTTGTTTAATACTAAATATTATGAATATTAGCGAAGAAAAACCCATAAATTAGCAGCACTATTTTATAAGCTGCAGGTATTAAAGCGTTGGAAAAAAACTAGCGGCTTAAAGTTCGGAAAATACAGTATGTGTGTACAATTTTATAACTTTGGCATGTTCTGTGGTCGTTTTCCTCCCCTGCTCTGCATGGTCGTCCTCAGCCTGGGTCAGTTATGGTCTGCTTGTCCTTTGCAGGTGTCTCAAAAGCTGTTGAGCATATCAATAAATCAATTGCACCTGCACTGGTTAGCAAGGTAGGACCATTTATTGTCTAACTAATGGTACTGCACATAACCATTCCTGAAATGACTAAATACTTTATTTGGTAGAGATCTCTTAAGTGTACGCTTTTTGTGGAATGAATAACGTGCTGCCAAATGACAAATGTGTAATTGTGAAATGCTGTCTTTTCTAACAATTGTTTTTGTACTTATCTTGTCCATGTCTATGACACATTTCCCTAAGTGGGACACATAAAGTGTATTAAAAATGAATACGAGAGATTTTCTTCTTCCTTTTGCGTTGTAACATTAACATAACTTTTTTGGGTGTGTGCACTCCAGAATGTGAACGTTCTTGAGCAGGAGAAGATTGACAAGCTGATGTTGGACATGGATGGAACAGAGAACAAATGTAAGATGCCTATTCCAGTGCATTGTTGAGAGAAATACAATATATATAACTACAGTATGGATGTTTTTCCCACCTTAGCTAAATTTGGTGCTAATGCCATCCTGGGCGTGTCCCTGGCTGTGTGCAAGGCTGGTGCTGCTGAGAAGGGTGTGCCACTCTACCGTCATATTGCTGACCTGGCTGGCAACCCTGAAGTCATCCTCCCTGTGCCTGTGAGTATAACGCTAATATTCATGTAGAATAGCCAGCAGTGTGCTAAATACAAATGATCTAATTTGGATTCCTTGTTTCTTTTAGGCATTCAATGTCATCAATGGTGGCTCCCACGCGGGCAACAAGCTGGCCATGCAGGAGTTCATGATCTTGCCTGTGGGCGCCAGCACCTTCAAGGAGGCCATGCGTATTGGTGCTGAAGTCTACCACAACTTGAAGAATGTTATCAAGGAGAAATACGGCAAAGACGCCACCAATGTGGGAGACGAGGGGGGCTTTGCACCCAACATCCTGGAGAACAAGGAAGGTGAGAAAGAAAGAGGGTGGTTATTGATAGGACAGGATATACTTTAATTCTCACACATTGGGAAATCATGTGGTTGCAGTGCAGGTTAAAAAAGTCTACAAAAATAAGGTAAAACACAATAAAACAAGATGAGAACATCAAAGAACATAAAAGACCTTTAAAGAAGGCAGAGCTGGTGAACCATCTGTCACTTCAGCAACGCCATTTCTACAAACAGCAAAAAAAGTAAAATGCAACAAAAAACCAACAAGCAATAAATTATACATACTGCACACATGATTGCACCACGCATAGACAAACAACCAAACAAAAACACCATTTTAAAGCCATCGTCTGCTGGAGTGGGGGCAGCACAACCAGAGACCGTAACAGATCCAACAAAGCGACCAAGAGAGCCGACTACGTCCTAGGCCGCCCACGGCCAATGTCCCGATTGAAAATCTGTCCAGGTAGACCGAAGTGTCTGATACAGGCTCGTCCAGCCAAGACTTGGTGAAGCTCCACCATCCCAACGCTCAACGCCAGCTCTGCAGCTCAGTCTCTTCCTCCACGTCTACAGCGAAACCTCCAGGCTCTCTCTACGGACTCCAGTTTGAGAGAGAGCAAGCAGCTAGTCTCCAGTGCAAACATGGGTATGGCCAAAAGACTCCCATGAGGCTGATCCAAAAGTCCACAAAAAAGTTGCGCAGAAGTCACCAAAGTGCCACCCCTCGTTGTGCAGTCCCGAAGGGGCCTGAACCCATCCATCCATCCATCCATCCATTTTCTACCGTTTGTTCCTTTCAGGGTCGCCAAAAGGTAAAAAACACATAAAAACAAGAGGAAAACATCCAGAACAAAAAGGAGGATACACAAGAGCCCATAACTCCTGCAACAAGCAGCCACTACAGCGGCGCCCTCTGCTGGTGTGCGTTCTCACCGCTTTAACTAGTCTTTTTAGATATTCTTAGATGTCCAGGAAGCTACTTTACTTATCATGTCACTAACTGGCTGACATATAGCTTCTAAATTGAGGCCTCAAATTGAGTGCACTTGCTGCCAGCCACTGACTCCAATGTCAGGTCAACATCCTAAAAAAGCAACAATCCCGTTAATTGGTAAATGTTTAAATTTTCAGTTTTTTGTTGTTGTTTTTTTAAGCTCTGGAGTTGCTGAAGAATGCCATCGGCAAGGCTGGCTACACTGACAAAATTGTTATCGGCATGGATGTGGCCGCCTCAGAGTTCTACAAAGGTGGAAAGTACGACCTGGACTTCAAGTCTCCTGATGACCCCAGCCGCTACATCTCCTCCGACAAGCTGGCTGACCTCTACAGAAGCTTCGTCAAAGATTACCCTGGTGGGTCTTTGAACGCTTCACACACCTCAGTGTTTAAATCTTGACAAACTATGTTTCAACAGAAAACTAATGCACATATTTCACATTTGTCTGTTTTGGGTACATGTGAATACCTCACTTATTTTCAAGGTTATAGAGCGCACCGGTATAAGCCACACCCAATAAATTTTAGAAGAATATTTTTCCATATATTGTATCAGACTGTAAGCTGCAGATATATGCGTTGTGAAATGCGTTATTTACACAGAAAGATTTTGTAAATGTTTATTTACATACCTTGATTGTTTCCAAACGGTGTCTGTAACACGGTAGTAAAACTGCTGATCAAACAAAACATAAGTCATCGTCATGGACCTAAGAGCTGCCGAAGCAAGCTCTCCAATCAGTTAAACAGACTTAATAAATCTACAGTGATGTTTTGGTAACTTTACTCAGAAATTTGTGGAACTGAAACGACACCAAAATAATGCCCTTGTAAGTTAATAATACTAGCACATACACTTGTACACGTGTTAGCATATTAGCTAATGCTAACGACGCTAGCGTCATTACATTACGATAGCGCGTACAAATATGCATGAAACACTCTTACAGACATCACACATGGGACGGTTTAGTCAGTATGAATTATTTTTAGTTGTATTATAAAACTTCCAAACGATTCTTGGAGTGATGAAAGGAGAATCCATACCAGTAGAAACGCTATGGACGATTGGAAGACTGAACGGTTCAAAGCACTAAACGGAAGAAAATACTGTAGACGTTCACCTGCACATGCACCTGCAGTGAGTGAACTCGTCCAAAAGATGGCCCCATAGCACAAACAATAACACACCTTTATAGTGTTTCTGCTCGTGTTTAATGAAAACTATTTGAGCACAAAAGATTTAGGCCGTTAGTGAAGAATAATCCATAAATGAGTCGCACTGTTTTATATGCTGCAGGGTTAAAAGTGTGGCATGTCCACAATGTTAGTCATTTATTTCACCAGATACCACTCTTTTGGGATTTTTTCTGTAAATGATATTACATATAACTGATTAATTGTATAATTATATTAAAGACATACATTGTGTATTGAACAAAGATACAGGACATAAACAACCTGGGGCAAAATATTGATGAGGCTATGCTACCTGATGTGACTTTGTGGACAACCTGTACTTTAAAAAGACATAGTCAACAGACCAAACGAGCAAGCATCTGTCTTCTGAAAATCTGCGAGCCATAACAACATTTAATGCAGTGTTTTGACTTAAAGCAGATTTGCTTTGTTTCTATCTACTTGTTCCATCATTTGAAAATGTGACACCAGCACAGTGCCACTACTTGCCTGCAAGTGTTTGCAAGTTGTGGGTACTGATGACTCAATTCTCAAAAAACAACCTCTATTGGCCTCTAGTTTTTTTATTTTTGCCACACCTTACAACATTTGCAGCAGCTCGTTTACCAGCAGTCTCCTTGCATAGTCGTGTGTTACGACCTGCCTTGTGAGTAACATTGTCTCATGTACCCCACAGTTGTGTCCATTGAGGACCCCTTCGACCAGGATGACTGGGAGGCGTGGGCCAAATTTACAGCCAACACCAGTATCCAGGTGGTGGGCGACGACCTCACCGTCACCAACCCCAAGCGCATCGCCAAGGGCGTGGCCGAAAAGTCCTGCAACTGCCTGCTGCTCAAAGTCAACCAGATTGGCTCGGTCACAGAGTCTCTGCAGGCGTATGTTTTGTCAACACTGCAGTCCAGGCGCACCTTCTACCCACAATCCCCAGCATGTAAATAAAGCTTATATGCATTTTTGTTCCTTGTAGCTGCAAGATGGCCCAGAGCAACGGCTGGGGTGTGATGGTCAGCCACCGCTCTGGAGAGACCGAAGACACGTTCATTGCTGACCTTGTGGTCGGTCTCTGCACTGGACAGGTACTGCCTGTCTTCATAAAGGCCAATGTGTCATTACTGGGTCTAGTTGCTGTGTGGTTGTTGAAGACACACTCAAGGTGTTTGTTTTCTAAACAAATGTTTATTTTTCAGATTAAGACCGGTGCACCCTGCCGATCTGAGCGCTTGGCCAAGTACAACCAGCTGCTCAGGCAAGTGCAGCCCTTTGACACAATATATTTGTATACACTGCAAACAGTTTATGTCAGCAACCCTCGGACTGGCTGACTGATTAGCGATTGTCCACAAAACCAGAGTCTTGGGCTGTCTTCGGCTGAAGATTTTCATAGTTGTTAGATTTTGCCCATCATCAACGTTCAATCAATTTTTTAGGAGAAATCAACAGACGGTGATATGTAGTAATCTATACAGACCAGTCATTAGGTGTCCGTGACGTCAAATGAATGTGCTCTATTACATATATGTGAATATTCCTAAGTTAATCAAATGGTACTTATGAAAGATTTACAGTCTTGCATTAAAGAGAACAAAAAAAAATCTCATTTGCAACTTTCTCCACCTCAAAAAAAAGCTGATCCACAGTTTGAGGACCTCTACTCTGACGCGCAATGCCAAGAGGACATCAAACTTGACTAAATAGAGGAAGCAAAAGTCGTAACGAATCATTACCTTTTACAAAAGGAAAGCTACACCTCCTAACACACAGACTACATACGGGGCCCCAGCAGGTATTGACATGCCTTGCTCCAATGGAGGGTGAGGGTGGATTTAATGTCAGATGATGAGACTGCAAGGTTGATAGTTAAAACGGACACCTCGGAATTAAATCTTTGACTTTTTGAAGATGGCTCTACTTCAATTGAAACTGAAACCAGCCACTGCCTGCATATTTACTAGTGACATTCACCAGAGACATGAAGGAGTTTAGAACCTACGGCAGTTTGTTTTCTCATTTATGCAGATTTTATTTAATTTTTTCTGTTTTTATATAATATTGCATACTCATATCTAACATAACTGCTGCCTTAGTATCTCGACTACAATGACAAAGCTTTTGTACTTTTGTATCTTCTAACTCTAACATAAAAAATAAAAGAAATTAATCCATTTTGCTAGTTGCTGTGGTAGAATCCCTGCTTTTATTTTGAAACTTACTTTGCACAGAGCAAAAAGTCAGTGTGGGCATGATTTCATTAGGCATGATCGGTTTATGCTGCAATTTTCTGATATCTATCCATGAGTGAGATTGGCCAATACCGATATCGATCACATATTAACTGTTAATTTTGCAATGTATTTATTGTGAGTGCTACTGACAGTTTAAAAATATCAACACAGTATTCAAACTAGTCCCTTATTCTCTTTCTGTGTGTAATATTTTCAGCCTTGTCCTTCAGTGATAATGATACTAACAAATGCAGTTCATTTGCCATAATGGAGGTGATTTTTATTATTATTTTAAAGGAGTGGCACCACACCGTGTATGGAGACAAATGAGCTATTAGCTTGTCAGCTAAGGTACTAAAAATGAATACGATATTAGCCAGAGGTGATCGGCAATAAAATGCATTAATTGACAATGGCGATGGCATACTTTTTCAGGCAAACTGGCCGATCTTGACATTCTTAGAGTTAATGCGGTGTAACTTAAGTTATGTTGCCGTTTCACACTGCTTAGCGGTAACGGTCAACATAAACAAACTTTTTTTTTTCTTAAAGTTAAAGTACCAATGATTGTCACACACACACTAGGTGTGGCGAAATTATTCTCTGCATTTGACCCATCCCCCTTGATCACCCCCTGGGAGGTGAGGGGAGTAGTGGGCAGCAGCGGTGGCCGCGCCCGGAAATCATTTTTGGTGATTTAACCCCCAATTCTAACCCTTGATGCTGAGTGCCAAGCAGGGAGGTAATGGGTCCCATTTTTATAGTCTTTGGTATGACTCGGCCAGGGTTTGAACTCACAACCTACCGATCTCAGGGCGGACACTCTAACTACCAGGCCATTGAGTAGGTTTTCTTCATAGAAATGACCTTTTTCTGTCTCAGATTTAATGGCGAGAAAAGGGGTCGACTATGTACGTCGTAGACTTGGGCTGCTCTGCTCTGGGACTTGTGTTAGTTGATGATATAAGCAACTTTTCTGTTTTGTAGATCTTTGTGACAATTTCTCCTCTCTCATTACTCAGGATTGAAGAGGAGCTCGGCAGCAAGGCCCGTTTCGCCGGCCAGAATTTCAGGCACCCACTGTAAGCTCGGTGTGTCCAGCACTCATACTTACGCCACGCTAAGTCGCCTGCTGTGTCCCAAGAGAACACCACGTATATCTGAGGTCCAAAATGTGTGGTCTGCAGCACGGTGAAGCATCAAGCACCTAAAACAGCCACATCCTCATAAAAGTATGCTTTAGCTCCTAAATATGTCCCTTTGTTCGTGTTTGTCTATCTGAGACCTTTGTGTAGCTTTTTGTGAGTTGTAGTTATTCTTGGTCGTCCTACTGAGCACTAGAGCTACTGTAACTTTAGTACTGTATCAAGCAGTGGAAAGAGTATAATGTGTGCAATGTGTCGCGTCTGACAAAGTCTTGTGTTGCTGTAAGCGTTGGCAGAAATACATAATAAAAATATAGTTTAAAATCTTGTTCTTTTTCTCTCCTCCCCTCAATCAACAACTCTACATTTTCGGTAACGATCAACACCACGCTAACAATATAGCAGGTCATTTAACAATTTCAAATCAGTCAGTGCTCCCAAGCGGATGAAAAGTGTCAGTTTTGGATCTTGTGACTGCACCTGTCACTGAGTAATTTGACGTAATCTGAGTACCATTGGGAGGCAGAATCACGAGCGCCGTTCTCTCGGGTACGCACCATTTCTGTCTCCGAGGGCATAAGAGTCTTAGTTCCATAACTGCACAGCTTGCCTTGATGAATAAAAGTCTCCTCAGCAATGGTATGGCACCGTAGGGATTTTTCAGCTGGTTGGTTTACTATTACTTTTCAATTCTTTGAGCTTTATGTCAAGATGTTTCATTTCAAGCTGTAACCTAGGAGATGCAATCAGTTGATGCAAGCTATTGAAAAGTTATGGTTCTTTCAGACATCCTACAAATTATATTACAATACACCCTGTTTTAAAGTCGTGTAATTCAATATTTTCAAAAAGGAGTCAAAAGAAGCGCAGTTTATTCTTTGAAACTCCTCCAAGTCTCAGCAATTCCAAATTGCGTGTTCACTTCTTGTGTTTAAATCATTTTCTAATAGGGAGAAACCGCAATGAAGAAAACAAACAAGTACATTAATGAATAATAAAAAATTGCATTAATAAAACTAATAAGTAAAAAAAAATCAAATATGTATTTGGAGTATGACTGATTGATTCTACACGGAATGGGTCTAAAATAAAATGTAAATAAGTAGCATACCAATGGAATTCTTCACTTATGTTTATTGTAAGAAATGTGTTAATTTACCATTTAGGGATAACATCCTTTTTATGCAGATTACCTCACTACTTCTTATAACAATAAAACATGTTATTTATAAAGCGCTTTTCAAAAACTCAAAAAGATTATTTTCCAGGGTAAAAAAACAAAGGAACAGGAAACTGACAAATGTAGTTTAAAAATACATTAAGCAATCAATAATAAAAGATCATCATTCTCTATTACAGAATGTGAATGTTTTAAATAGTCACAAGTTAAAATAAACAGGTGTGTTTACATCACAATTGATATAACCGTGAACGTTTAATATTTGGATGAAAATCCTTTGCATTGATTGTGTGAATTGTAGTTAATGCAGCAATTGAGACTTGCGCCATCTAGTGATCAAATTACCACAATACATCCTATTGACCATCTTTTGAGCCTTTGCAGGAAATTACGTTGCCTTACAGTTTTTAAAGTTTTTATAGTTCTATTTTTTTTACCTATTCTGTGTTATATGTGTTTTTATTTTGCACGATTGTACCAAGAAACATTCCTAGTTTGTGAACCCGTTCTCAAACAATGGCCATAAAACTATTCTGATTCTGATTCAATTGAAAAATAAATAACCTCTTATGTACAGAGGGCCAAATTGGACAACATTAAATACATACACCTTGAAACAATTACTTAAATGTGACATTAATTAATGAAATAAATACGAATAGTGATGAAATATATACATTAATGAAACATTGAATAACTACAATTAATGACATAAGTCATTAGTTAGATATTAATTTATTGATTCATTTTTGTCGCATTTGGTCCTCCTTACTTTTGTACATTTTGTATTATCAATCAAATGTATTTGAAATTATTCCAGGACAAAAGGACAGTAGAATTTTTTTTTTTTTAATTTTTATTAAATCAACATAAAAAACAGAAAATACACTTATAATTAGTGCACCAACCCAATAACCCTCCCTCCCCTCATTCTCACTCATTCACACAAAAGGGTTGTTTCCTTCTGTTATTAATATTCTGGTTCCTACAATATATATCAATACATATCAATACAGTCTACAAAGAATACAGCCCGTAAGCACACATGATTGTGTGTGCTGCTGGTCCACTAATAGTACTAACCTTTAACAGTTAATTTTGCTCATTACTGTTTCTATTTTATTTTATTTTTATTTTTTTAATTTAAAAAAAAAAAAGGACATTATCTTCACCAGACCAGGTTGTCAATGAAATTAGATTGTTTAAAGGGTTCTTAAAACCAGGTCCAGTCCTGTTCATGTCCAGGTCGTGCTCACCAACACACACCTTCCTTTATGTACACTCAAATTAGGGAACACAACAACAGATTGCATATAATCTATAAACAAAATTAAATTTTCAAATAAAGCATTTATGTACAGTCCAGATTATGTCAGTGCAGGACAGTAGATTTAAAATGTTGGTATAAGCTCACTATACAGTACAGTACAAAGCTACAAGACATATGATCAAATATGGAAGTAGAATTGTCTCACATGAACTTATATATATCAATATGATATTAATGCATATAGATATATTAATAAATATACAAATACAAATGTAATATACAAATAAATACATTATTTGTATAAATAAACGCGTATTTGTAAATATATTTTTTTTATATTTGAAAATATATAAAAACAAAATGTATGAATATAAAAATGTGACATAGAAATAAATGAAGAATTTGTATAAATAAAGGTGTATTTGTAAATATATTTTTGAGATTTGAATATAAATATGCTTGATTTTGTATTTGTATTGAATTTGCATATGTGGATCGCTTTTTTACGATGAGACATTCCTCTATGGAAGTACAATTGTCTCACATCAACTTACATATATCAATATGATATAAATACATATGCATATATTAATAAATATACAAATACAAATGTGATATACAAATAAATAAATAAATTGTATATTTAAACGGCCCTGCGATGAGGTGGCGACTTGTCCAGGGTGTACCCCGCCTTCCGCCCGATTGTAGCTGAGATAGGCTCCAGCGCCCCCCGCGACCCCGAAGGGAATAGGCGGTAGAAAATGGATGGATGGATGGTATAAGTAAACGCGTATTTGTAAATATATTTTTGAGATTTGAAAATATATGCAAATAAAATGTATAAATATAAAAATGCGACATACAATTAAATCAACAATTTGTATAAATAAACATGTATTTGTAAATGTATTTTTGAGATTTGAATATAAATATGCTTGATTTTGTATTTGTATTGAATTTGCATATGTGGATCGCTTTTTTGCCGATGAGACATTCCTCTATGGAAGTAGAATTGTCTCACATTTCATCAAACATATATTAACGTTGTTGCCCTAGGGTAAACTGGGTGTAACACATGGCACACTGACAAAGCTTAACCTATTGTTACTATAACAATCTACAAGGTTAATGTAGGTTGCTTCTCTTTCTCCCCCTCCATTTTTCTGCATTCTTTCGTATCTCAAGTAATCATTACGTATATGTATTGTTGCATTTAAACAACTGTATTGTTGATAATAAAGGTAAATTATTGGTATTGTTCATTATCAACAGCGCTATTTCTATTGGTATTTGTATTGATCCATTTGTAGTGTAATAATGCTCATTGTCATTTCTGTATTATTTTTTATTTTTCGCTAACTGCTTATTTGCTATTACTTTTACCATCATATTTGTACATGTCATATTTGCTGATGTTGCTCTATTGTTGTTGTTGTTGTTGTTTGCTGTTGTTGTTTTTGTCTCTCTGTCTAATCCCCCTCTTGTCCCCACAATTTCCCCCTCTGTCTTCTTTTTTTTTCTCTTTCTATCCCCTCCTGCTCCGGCCCGGCTGCACTAAATGATAATATAAATACATTTAATAAAGTCAAATACAAATAAGGCAACAAGAGAAGTATCCTACACTTCTCTTTTGTAAAGTAAATCTGAACAGCCGACATGGGCATCTACATCAACTATATGATTTGCCTGAGAAGCTGGACAGGACACCAAAAAAAAGAAAAAAAAAAAAAAAAGAAAAAAAAGAATTGTCTCACATCAACTTATATATATCAATATAATATTAATGCATATGCATATATTAATAAATATACAAATACAAATGTGATATACAAATAAATACATTATTTGAATAAATAAACGCGTATTTGTAAATATATTTTTGAGATTTTAAAATATATACAAATAAAATGTATAAATATAAAAATGTGACATACAAATAAATCAAGAATTTGTATAAATAAAGGTGTATTTGTAAATACATTTTTGAGATTTGAATATAAATATGCTTGATTTTGTATTTGTATTGAATTTGCATATGTGGATCGCTTTTTTGCCAATGAGACATTCCTCTATGGAAGTAGAATTGTCTCACATCAACTTATATATATCAATATGATATTAATACATATGCATATATTAATAAATATAGAAATACAAATGTGATATACAAATAAATAAATAAATGGTATAAGTAAACGCGTATTTGTAAATATATTTTTGAGATTTGAAAATATATGCAAATAAAATGTATAAATATAAAAATGTGACCTACAACTAAATCAACAATTTGTATAAATAAACGTGTATTTGTAAAATATAATTTTTAAGTTTGAATATGAATTTGCTTGATTTTGTATTTCTATTGAATTTGCATATGTGAATCGCTTTTTTGCCGATGAGACATTCCTCTATGAAAGTAGAATTGTCTCACATCAACTTATATATGATATATATATATATATATATATATATATATACGTATATGTTATATATAACATGACTGCTGTGCCAGGTCCACTACCAACCACATTGTGAAGTATGCGGACGACACGACAGTAGTGGCCCTCATCCGCGACAACAACGACATGGACTACAGGGAGGAGGTGAAACATCTGGTTGACTGGTGCAGAACCAACAACCTGGTCCTGAACGTCGACAAGACCAAGGAGATCATCGTTGACTTCAGGAAGCACCAGTCCAGCCACGCTCCACTCTACATCAACGGCACAGCGGTGGAGATAGTAAGCAGCACCAAGTTCCTGGGGGTGCAGATAACTGACAATATGACCTGGTCCCTACACACCGGAGCTCTTGTAAAAAGAGCTCAGCAGCGCATGCACTTTTTGCGTCGGATGAAAAGAGCACAGCTCCCTCCCGCCATTCTCACCACATTCTACAGAGGCACTATAGAGAGCCTGCTGACCAACAGCATCTCTGTCTGGACTGGAGCCTGCAATGCCTCAGATTGGAAGTCTCTCCAGAGAGTGGTGAGGACGGCGGAAAAGATCATCAGGACTCCTCTTTCTCCTATCCAGGAGATTGCAAAAAGCCGCTGCCTGACCAGGGCTCAAAAAATCTGCAAAGACTCCTCTCACCCCCACCAAGGACTGTTTTTACTGCTGGACTCTATATCGGTTGATATCGGTATCGGTAATTAAAGAGTTGGACAATATCGGAATATTGGATATCGGCAAAAAGCCATTATCGGACATCCCTAATTAATATCATATATATATATATACAGGGTTAGACTTAGACTTCCTTTTTATTGTCATTCAAATTTTAACTTTACAGCACAGATAAGAACAATTTTTTTTTTACATAAGCTCAGGGTAGTGCAGGATAAAAAAGCAATAAGGTGCATATATAAATAAATAAATATATATAAATAATATATAAATATATATAAAATAAATATATATATATATAAATATATATAAATTAATAAATAGATTACTGTACAGATAAATATATTGCACTTTTTCACATGCGTCCACGTTTATGGATGTATGTTATATTGTCTTTTTTATTTCAGCGAGTTAATCCATTTTGGGGGGAGTTGAGGGGATAATTTAATTATGATGCGTTCAAGAGTCTTACGGCCTGAGGGAAGAAGCTGTTAGAGAACCTGGAGGTTCTGCTTCGGAACCTCTTTCTATATGCAATCGTGCAATTAACACATTATTATGCCTAATTTGGACAACCAGGTATGGTGAAGATAAAGTACTTTTTAAAAAATAAAATAAAATAAGATAAATAAATTAAAAACCTTTTCTTGAATAAAAAAGAAAGTAAAACAATATAAAAATAGTTACATAGAAACTAGTAATTAATGAAAATTAGTAAAATTAACTGTTAAAGGTTAGTAGTATTAGTGGACCAGCAGCACGCACAATCATGTGTGCTTACGGACTGTATCCCTTACAGACGGTATTGATATATATTGATATATAATGTAGGAACCAGAATATTAATAACAGAAAGAAACAACCCTTTTGTGTGAATGAGTGTGAATGAGTAAATGGGGGGGGGGGGGGGGGGGGGGGGGGGGGGGGCTTGGGTTGGTGCACTAATCGTAAGTGTATCTTGTGTTTTTTATGTTGATTTATTAAAAAAACAAAAAAAAAACGAAAAACGATACCGATAATAAAAAAACGGTACCGATATTTTCCGATATTACATTTTAACGCATTTATCGGCCGACAATACATATGCATATATTAATAAATATACAAATACAAATGTGATTTACAAATAAATACATTATATTTATTAAATATATTTTTGAGATTTGAAAATATATACAAATAAAATGTATACAATTCTGCCTCCATAACAAAGCGCATGCAATTGAACGCACCACGAAGACAGCGAGTAGTGCGATCCCACAATGTTGTGGTATTCTGACTTCTGGCCAGTGGGTGACGATATTTTACCGGCTGAACTTTGGAGAGCCCCTTCAAGTGTTCTCTCACCCCAACATGAAGAAAGATGCTGTCATGCTGCTGAGTGCCTCTCACACACACTAGTCCCAGCATCCCCGGCTACCATTACATTACTCCCTCTTTTTAATTCCAACTCCATCATTTATGACAGCATCGTCTCAAAGGTGCTGCGTTCACGGGCAGACGACCAAAGGCGGGCTGCGGCTATAGTGGCCAACTAACGTTGGCTAATTGCTCTGCTTTGCTACTCGCTGCTATTGTTTGTTGTTGCAGCCACTACGCCAAACACATCACAGATGTTGTAGATCAAGCTCCCGAAGGTAAGTGAGCGTCCACTGGTGTCATGTCTCCTTAGTCAAACGTATAACTGCGGTTGTTAGCCACTGGGGCTAATTCGCCTGTTAGCATCAGGCTGGCCAAGTTAGCCTTTGAGACCGGGCTGTCCTGCGCTCTGGAGCGGGTTAGCAATCACAGCTAGCCGGCTAGCTGCTAGCACTGATTGGGGAATGCCAGCGTGGAGCGGTGTATTGTCTGGCTGCAAACTGATCCCTCCCAGCGGTTAGCGTCAAGCACATGCGGCGCAATCATTCCGGCGTGTGTTCGGAACAACGTGTGTGTGTTCAACTTGTACATAACGCCGATGTAACCCGGCACAGCGAGCTTTTCCCGTTTGAAATGGCATCCACAGTGTGTGTGTGTTCCAGGTAGTAGTCGGAGCCCTTGTAGCCATTGTGATTATTAGCTCACTGCTATCATCATGCTGCCTTTTGTGTGCCAATCTATTGCCTTTCAACTACTTAGAAGGCTAATCCCGTGTAGCTGCTTGGATAATATTGTACTTAATGAAGATTTGAGCTTGTAATATTACTGAATAAGTGGTCAACAATGAGGACAATTGTAGACTTTGTCAAGATTTAGAAGGCTGTGAAGTTCAAAACAAGCACTGGTCAATAAGTTGTCATCACTGATGTGAATTTAAGGTGATGTTTGTTTTTGGTTGTAAATGGTTTTGGTTTATTTGAAATAGGGACCGATACAGAAACATAGATATCTGAAACAGTCATCCAATGTATGCATCATAGTGTTTGTAGCCAAAGCTAATTTACAACACTTGTCCCTAACAACAACAACAACAACAACAACAACAACAACAACAACAACAACAACAACAACAACAACAACAACAACAACAACAACAACAACAACAACAACAACAACAACAACAACAACAACAATCTAACATCATTAAAATAGGAAGTTCAAAACAAGCAATGGTCAATAAGTTGTCATCACTGATGTGAATTTAAGATGATGGTATTCATTATGTTGTTTGTTTTTGGCTGTAAATGGTTTTGGTTTATTTGAAATAGGGACAGATACAGAAACATAGATATCTGAAACATCCAATGTATGCATTATAGTGTTTGTAGCCAAAGCTAATGTATAACACTTGTCCCTAACAACAACAACAACACATATCTAACATCATTAAAATAGGGAGTTCAAAACAAGCAATGGTCAATAAGTTGTTATCACTGATGTGAATTTAGATGATGGTATTCATTATGTTGTTTGTTTTTGGCTGTAAATGGTTTTGGTTTATTTGAAATAGGGACAGATACCGAAACATAGATATCTGAAACAGTCATCCAATGTATGCATCATAGTGTTTGTAGCCAAAGCTAATGTATAACACTTGTCCCTAACAACAACAACAACAACAACAACAACAACACAGATCTAACAACATTAAAATAGGAAGTTCAAAACAAGCAATGGTCAATAAGTTGTCATCACTGATGTGAATTTAAGATGATGGTATTCATTATGTTGTTTGTTTTTGGCTGTAAATGGTTTTGGTTTATTTGAAATAGGGACAGATACAGAAACATAGATATCTGAAACATCCAATGTATGCATTATAGTGTTTGTAGCCAAAGCTAATGTATAACACTTGTCCCTAACAACAACAACAACACATATCTAACATCATTAAAATAGGGAGTTCAAAACAAGCAATGGTCAATAAGTTGTTATCACTGATGTGAATTTAGATGATGGTATTCATTATGTTGTTTGTTTTTGGCTGTAAATGGTTTTGGTTTATTTGAAATAGGGACAGATACCGAAACATAGATATCTGAAACAGTCATCCAATGTATGCATCATAGTGTTTGTAGCCAAAGCTAATGTATAACACTTGTCCCTAACAACAACAACAACACAGATCTAACATCATTAAAATATGAAGTTCAAAACAAGCAATGGTCAATAAGTTGTCATCACTGATGTGAATTTAGATGATGGTATTCATTATTTTGTTTGTTTTTGGCTGTATAGTAAATGGTAAATGGGTTGTTTTCGTTGTTGTTTTGGTTTATTTGAAATAGGGACAGATACAGAAACATAGATATCTGAAACATCCAATGTATGCATTATAGTGTTTGTAGCCAAAGCTAATGTATAACACTTGTCCCTAACAACAACAACAACAACACAGATCTAACATCATTAAAATAGGAAGTTCAAAACAAGCAATGGTCAATAAGTTGTCATCACTGATGTGAATTTAGGATGATGGTATTCATTATGTTGTTTGTTTTTGGCTGTAAATGGTTTTGGCTTATTTAAAATAGGGACCGATACAGAAACATAGATATCTGAAACAGTCATCCAATGTTTGCATCATAGTGTTTGTAGCCAAAGCTAATGTATAACACTTGTCCCTAACAACAACAACAACAACAACAACAACACAGATCTAACATCATTAAAATAGGAAGTTCAAAACAAGCAATGGTCAATAAGTTGTTATCACTGATGTGAATTTAGATGATGGTATTCATTATGTTGTTTGTTTTTGGCTGTATAGTAAATGGTGAATGGGTTGTTTTCTTTGTTGTTTTGGTTTATTTGAAATAGGGACCGATACAGAAACATAGATATCTGAAACAGTCATCCAATGTATGCATCATAGTTTTTGTAGCCAAAGCTAATTTACAACACTTGTCCCTAACAACAACAACAACAACAACAACAACACAGATCCATCCATCCATTTTCTACCGCTTATTCCCTTCGGGGTCGCGGGGGGTGCTGGAGCCTATCTCAGCTGCATTCGGGCGGAAGGCGGGGTACACCCTGGACAAGTCGCCATCTCATCACAGGGCCAACACAGATAGACAGACAACATTCACACTCACAATCACACACTAGGGCCAATTTAGTGTTGCCAATCAACCTATCCCCAGGTGCATGTCTTTGGAGGTGGGAGGAAGCCGGAGTACCCGGAGGGAACCCACGCAGTCACGGGGAGAACATGCAAACTCCACACAGAAAGATCCCGAGGCCGGGATTGAACTCACGACTACTCAGGACCTTCGTATTGTGAGGCAGACGCACTAACCCCTCTGCCAGATCTAACATCATTAAAATAGGAAAATAAAAGTGTACAGCTCCACTAATGGACATTGGAGTGTTACTTTCAAAGGCAAAATTAAAGTATTGCTAGAAACATAATTTTATATGGGACTTTATTGTATGATATGTATAGTACATGTTCCAAAAAGAAAAAAGCATAAAACACCACCAGAGTTAGAGATATTACAAGTCAAAGTGATGAAGCTTAGTGTTACGCTCATGACTTGGTGTAACTAAACGTTAAAGTTACGGTAAAGTTAAAGTACCAATGATTGTCACACACACACTAGGTGTGGCGAAATTATTACCCTATAAGCTGAAGGCAATTGCATTTTATTGATATTTGAAATGTATTCAATGTTTATAAATGAATACTTGAATATACTAAATGTAAAAAAGGGAATAAATATTCAAAACAAGATCATTAAATGAAATCTAGTTTGGTTACGCCATCATGAGCGCAACACAAGGTTGTAAAAGTTTCAAATACAATTCTAAATAAGATGTCAAAAGCAAACTGAAATAAAATACACACAGCTTAAAGATGGATCAATACCTATTTAAATTTAGTAATACATAAATATGATTTGTCAAAATATAAAAGAAATATACCTGAACAGAACGCTCATTATGGTTACACCAAAAAGTAACGCTATGAATCACGTTTTTCCAAGTTTTTGGGGTATTTTTATGCTAGTTCCAAGCATCTCCTTTTTATTATCGTTGATTTTAAATGGTCAAACGAATGCATATTATATATGCATGCCCTAGTAAAAAAAAAAGTCATATTTATTTTGATTGTTACATTTTGAAGTACATTTTTGCAGGTGGGTGAGAATGTACCCATTACCAGAGCTGTACACAAAAAGAATAAGGCAAAGAGGAGTCGACTATAATGATAATAGATAATGATGATAATACAGACTAAGTGCAAACTAGATAAAAGCCAATAATAATAATGATAATAACATAGACAAAGTCCTTCATACCGACAGCCATCAGACTGTATAATGCATATGTTCCTTTTTGACTGTACTTGAATGTATAACAGACTGTATTTATATTATTCACATGTAAAAAAATACCTAAGTGTTTATTGTGAGCGAACTGTGGTGCTGAATTTCCCCCAGGGATCAATAAAGTACTTTCTATTCTATTATTCTATTCTAAAGTGCAAACTTGATAAAAGCCAATAATAATAATAACACAGACAAAAAGCAAACTAGATAAGAACCAATAAGTAAAAATTAGTAAACACTAAACATGGGAACACGATTGTTGCTCAACTAGCCACAATTTTGTTTGTTTTTTGAAAGTGTCAGGTAGAGAGTTCCATAGTTGTATTTGTATAGCGCTTTTCTACCTTCAAGGTACTCCAAGCGCTTTGACACTATTTCCACATTCACCCATTCACACACATATTCACACACTGGTGGCGGGAGCTGCCATGCAAGGCCCTAACCACAACCCATCAGGAGCTAGGGTGAAGTGTCTTGCCCAAGGACACAACGGACGTGACTAGGTTGGTAGAAGCTGGGGATTGAACCAGGAACCCTCAGGTTGCTGGCACGACCACTCTACCAACGCCGTCCCCATAATAGAGAACATTTTCAGGTCAGGGCCTCTCCTACGGTTCAAAAAATTGGGGCATATATTGTGTAATTTCCTGCTGTTTATCCCCAGATTCTGTTTTATTTTCTTACTTTGTCTAAATGTGTCCTGTGGTTGGCTGGTGACCAGTCCAGGGTGAACGCCGCTTCTCGCCCCACGTCAGCTGGGATAGGCTCCAGCTTACCTTTTGCCCTAATGCAGTGTTGTTCAACCTTTTTTGAGTCAAGGCACATTTTTTCCATTGAAAAAATCCGGAGGCACACCACCAGCAGAAATCCTTAAAAAATGAATCTCAGTAGACAATAAAAAGTTGTCGCAATTGTTGTATATGAATTTAAACCATAACCAACCATGCATTACTTTAGCTATTGTCTCAAAGTAGGTGTACTGTCACGACCTGTCACATCACGCCGTGACTTATTTTGAGTTTTTTGGTGTTTTCCTGTGCATACTGTTTTAGTTCTTGTCTTGCGCTTCTATTTTGCTGGCTTTTCCTGTTTTGTCGGTATTTTCCTGTCGCAGTTTCATGTCTTCCTTTGAGCGCTATTCCCCGCACCTGCTTTGTTTTATCAATCAAGACTATTTGAGTTGTGCGGACGCTATCCTTCTTTGTGGGGACATTGTTGATTGTCATGTCATGTACAGATGTACTTTGTGGACGGCGTCTCTGCTCCACACGCTGTAAGTCTTTACTGTCGTCCAGCATTCTGTTTTTGTTTACTTTGTAGCCAGTTCAGTTTTAGTTTTGTTCTGCATAGTCATCCCTAAGCTTCAATGCCTTTTCTTAGGGGCACTCACCTTTTGTTTATTAGGTGTTTATACCAAGGGTGGTATCAGTATGTGATCAATACTAGAGTGATTAGATGGATATTTTTATTTTGTCAAAATCACTTTTTGTAGTTTTTGTTAATGTTTACAAACTCAGTGAATAATTCTCTGGACATGGGAGGACTTTTAGGCCAAAAAGCAGTAGATAGCAGTTGTTACTTTTGTTCAGTTTGTGAACGGTTTATTTTTTTTTGCTCAAACTATTTTTTTAAATATAATACAATAGAATAAGGAAGTAGTTTAAATATTGTGTTGATATTGTTAAACTGTCAATAGCACTTAACATAAATCCATTGAACAATGTGATCGGTATCGGCCGATCTCTCTCCTGGATGATTGGAATCGGCATCATAAAACTGATCGTAACGTCCTCAATGAAAATGTTAGTCGCTCCCAAGTTTTGAACTGAACTGAACTCCAGAGCTGTCAGGGGAGTAACCATGCTGTATGGTTTTCATGCCAAATCATTCCTTTTTAAAGCAGTGCCATTAAATATAAGGTCAGTCTCGTTCGAGAAAGATAGTTAAATGTCAACGCAACACACACACGCACACACACTTCATCATTGCTTGATCATTGCCAATGCAATCCTCATTAAGTTACTTATATTAGACTCTTATTGATGTATCCAAACATGCTAAATGTTAAAATAATATTATTGTACTTGTATATATTTTCCATGTCATTTGTAGTATTTCTAATCAGACATATGCAGAAAAGGCTTAATTATTTTATATATAAACACATCCCGGTTTTAGACAGAAACAAATGTCCTATCGCTAAAAAAAACTAGCAATTTGTGCCATGCTGCCAGCACCATCACCCCTTGTGGCTAAACGAGGAGTAGGAAGATATTTAGACTTGTTAAGAACTAGGGATATACGATATAAATTATAGAAATTTGGCTGACGATAAAGCTTGATATCTTGATAGTGCATGTTGATGACACATTCTTGCTGTGACAAGCCAATGACCGCCTCCTCAACACACTGTAGCGTTCTTGCTAACATTTCGACACAGTTCAAGTCACTAATCCTCGCCTCCATGGTGACAAATAAGGCTCAATTCGAATACTCCTCCTCTGGCCTTGTTTTCGCCCTGCCTCCTCGGTTTTGCGCATTCACGTCAATCAAGAGGCGTTCAAATGATCTACCAAAGTCAGTTTGCAGACTTCCCTACACTATATAGTGCGAGGAGAAAGATGGTAGACCAAAAAAAACAGAGAAGCGTACAAATGTAAGTAATAAGCGTAATTAATGGGTTTCATAATAATGACACTTGTGGCTTTAGTCAGATTTCACAACCTCTGCTTCAAACACCTCGGAGTCTTGTACACGAGTGAGGGAAGAGTGGATCGTGAGATCGACAGGCGGATCGGTGCGGCGTCTTCAGTAATGCGGACGCTGTATCGATCCGTTGTGGTGAAGAAGGAGCTGAGCCGGAAGGCAAAGCTCTCGATTTACCGGTCGATCTACGTTCCCATCCTCACCTATGGTCATGAGCTTTGGGTCATGACCGAAAGGACAAGATCACGGGTACAAGCGGCCGAAATAAGTTTCCTCCGCCGAGTGGCGGGGCTCTCCCTTAGAGATAGGGTGAGAAGCTCTGTCATTCGGGGGGAGCTCAAAGTAAAGCCGCTGCTCCTCCACATCGAGAGGAGCCAGATGAGGTGGTTCGGGCATCTCTAGGAAGGTGTTTCGGGCACGTCCGACCGGTAGGAGGCCACGGGGAAGACCCAGGACACGCTGGGAAGACTATCTCTCCCGGCTGGCCTGGGAACGCCTCGGGATCCCCCGGGAGGAGCTGGGCGAAGTGGCTGGGGAGAGGGAAGTCTGGGTTTCCCTGCTTAAGCTGCTGCCCCCGCGACCCGACCTCGGATAAGCGGAAGAAGATGGATGGATGGATGGATGCTTCAAACACGAATACACAATGAAACACATTTTACACATTTTCTTGTACATTTCGCAAAAAAACGTCTTCTAATTGGTCTTCTTCTGAATGAAGACAGGCGAAAGAATATAAGAAGATCACAAGCGTGTGACGGCATCTTGAAAGTAATCAAACATTTGCCGCATCTGCCTTTACCATGAATTGATTAATGTGGACCCCGACTTAAACAAGTTGAAAAACTTATTCGGGTGTTACCATTTAGTGGTCAATTGTACGGAATATGTACTGTACTGTGCAATCTACTAATAAAGTTTCAATCAATCAAAAAAAAACGTCACTGCTGGCAAACGTCGAGGGTTGATGACGTAGCTAGACTCGAGCGACGTCCGTATGCATAGGGACATATTTGCAATACTCCGCCTTTGCACTAGATGCTAGAGCCAAAGGGGAGGGTTAAGTAGAGGGGAAGGGGACAATTTGAATTGAGCCTAACGCTAAGACTCGATCTCTTAAATGTAAACAGGGTGGACGGGTCCATACAAATATTGACAGGAACAATAGCAAGTATGTATTTGTATATGTGGTTGATACTACATATATTAGATCGATATTTCGTATCATCACAAAATCTTTTTTTGTTGTTTTTTTTGTTTATAAACCTAGGAAATAAGTCCCTGGAGACAGGTGGAGAAAACAGTTTTTGCTTATGTTTACTATTTTTTTCCTCGAGCGTTGACTTTGTTTTGCTCAAAATAAAAAAAAGGGAAGGAAATTACACTTACTTATTACACTGCCATCCTGTGTTTTTCATTGAATGATTATTAAAATGTTATCATTGAATGACTTTGAACATTTGAAGTGTAAGTATATCGGTAAGACAAGGTTTTTACGCTTTTATAGTATCGTGGAAAACTTGTATACACTTTTGAAACCGATGAATAAGTGCTTATTACATTTTTACAGAAGTTTAGATAAAAACATGTGAACAACAAAAAGTAACCAGCTACTAACAGTAAATTAATAATAGTTTTAAGAAAATAATACAACCCGAAATGACACTTGTTACCGCATACTTCAGCAGCCTAATTAGCAGCCTGTGACCTGTTTCATGTATCATTTATATGCCAAAATGATGTATTATGTATACTACATTGTTATAGCTGGAGGCTGTAACATATATCACAATATAGATTTTAGGCCATCCCTGTTATGAACCATCATTCATTTAGAACCTTGTTGAGCTTTGGACTACAGTATGTACGGCGCCAACTTAGCTAGTAGAGCAAAAAAAACAAACAAACCAAAAAACGTCACCTATCCTTGTAATGCTTGTGATTTATTTTCCTAGAGTGCCAACAACTCACTTGTTTATTCCAAGCCCTTCTTTCGTCTTTATGGTGACACGGGAGCCTGCCTTTGCCTGCTTGTCAAAGTGTCACACTGTTAGTCAACACCTACATTAAATTGAATTACTCAAGAGCCTAAAAGCATTGCTTGGTAAATCAGGGCATTACGTTTAATGGCCTTAAACAACCTAACGTGTTTCGCTGTTTCCAATCATTCATGAGTGTTGGCTTCTGCTTGCTTGGTAAAGACTGATACGTGTAATATGTCTGTTTGATAACGGTCGTACAGGACATTTTACTCTGTTCTATTATGTTGTTTTTTCGTCAGTGGGACGAAAACCCCCATTTTCAGGCCAGTTCAGGGGGTTAGAAGAGGCCAGGGTGTTTTTATAGTGTTTCAAATTGAGCTCAGGCAGCAGCAGCGGTGAAAATGACGAGTGACACACCCCGTCTACTGAATGTTAATGTGTCCAAGGGCTTGCAGATTAATCATAAGAGAAACGTAATAGCTTTAGTTATTTGCTTTTTAATGATTCATGTCTGTTGGAGTCGTGTCAGCTCCCTGCTAGCATGAATATGTAGTGAATAGAAGGAACGGAAAATACAATCCATTTTCACTACAGTCTGGCACTCTTGAGTATTTGTCGGATGATTTGTCTTTACACACGCTGTGTTTGAATTGCCTCTTACTGTTTTTCACCTACATGCCATCACTTGGGTGTATTTTTGTTCACCTCCACCCTGAATGGCCGTGATGATTGGCCATTATAATGCTTGGCTGTGGATTCCGAGCTGTGTCAGACTGTGCACAAGGTGCCGTAATAAAGGCACTGGTGTGGCGACCTGTGTTGTAAAATAGATATTTCACTGTGTGCAATCCAATTGTGCTTGAAAGCAAGGTGACTGGCTGGTGTACTGGCTGCTGAGAGCAGTCCTTATACTCTGCACTTTGAAATTATGCTGACAGAAGGTACGGAGTAAATAGTGAAATGTTGTCTCTTCAGAAACACAGTCAAGGGCTGCTTACATAAAACCGTTTTGGAATAAAACATGTCATTTTGGTCGCCCTCTGACATGACAACGCCGTTTTTGTTAGTAAAACTGCAATCTTTTAAAAACTTCAAAGTAGGGCTGGACGATATGGCCTTTTATTAATGTCTCGATATTTTTAGGCCATGTCACGATACATGATAAATATCTCAGTATTTTGCCGTAGCCTTGAATGAACACTTGATGCATATAGTCACACCAGTATGATGATTCTATGTGTGTACATTAAAACATTCTTGTTCATACTGCATTATATATGCATATATGCTCATTTTAAACTTTCATGCAGAGAGGGAAATCACAACTAAGTCAATTTAGCAAAACTTAAACAGTTATTAAGCAGTGGCACAAACATTCATGTCATTTTCAAAACAGAAAGTGCAAGATTGTCAGAGATATTTTAAAACAAGCTATTAGTGCACTTTTGTGCATGATGTCACTAAGATGACATATCAAGACGACACTAAATTAAAGTGCACTTTTTTGTACAGAACGCCACTACAATAGTTTAAAACAAATAAAGTGCACTTTTGTGCATGATTTCACACAAGATGTTTCAATAACTGTCAAATAAAAATAAGCTGCATAATAGGAAATCAAATAGTGTATGACCTTCGCTATGTGGTAGGTTACTGTGGACTTTTATCTCTTTCTGTTGTTGACATTTTTTTTCATACAGTGTTGATCTGGAAATGGTTGCTTGGGCATTTTGTGGGTGTGGAACCGAACGGAGATGTTGACATGCAGAGTTTTAAGCACTCTTCATTGGCATGTTCATTAGCGAGTGACTTTTCAAATGATGCTACAAATTAGCAGTGCTGCTACTTTTTGTAGCAACGCTTTTGCCGCATGCTTGACATATTACGGTTGTCTGTTCAACATCTTCCCGCTTGGAGCCAAACACCGCCAGACGATGGACACCGTGCTGTTTTTCTTGGGAATTAATTCTTTTTTGAAATGAACGGAGTGAACCCTCTTGTCATCCATCCATCTATTGTCTCGGTGGGTGGAGGCGGGACCGCTCGCTCACACTTACACAGGATGCACAGCCAGAGAGCCTCCTCTCTCGTCCCGACTCGCTAGTGGGAAACACCGCAAGGTTACAAAACTTAGGAGGAAAAAAGATGATTGCAAAGCCAAATATCCAGTGTGGGAATATTTCTGCTTCAAACGAGTGAGCAAGATGGGCCCATTAACACGACCGAACGAGCAAGTATGCCCAATTTGTTAGAAAGTGATGGCAAAAACCCTCCATAAAACAACAAAACAAACCACTCAATCCAGTTTTTCCATCTGGGAAAAAAACTGCAGTTCAAGATGTTCACTATTTATTGAAGTGCAAATGTTTGCTAACAAAGATTAAGCGCCAATTATACTTTTATTATTTGTTTACTTATTTAGGATAATTAAAAGTACTTGGCCTTCCAGTTTCAATGGTAGAAAAAAACTAATGAGAACTCAAGGTTTATTGCGTTTGAAAGGATTGGATGGTTGTAAAATGTATTGTCTTTCAAAAAATGCAAAGAAAGAAAACCTTTTTGCGAGATTCTTCTTTTGTCAACAGATACTTAATCATCTGTCTTCATACATTCAGTTCATACTTGAACATTTATGCCTAAAATAGTGATTGTTAGTTTAATGGATTAGTCACAGGATGCTTCATCCTCTTAAGACACATATAAACATAAAACGTCTCAGTCAAGTCGATAAATGCAAGTATCCCAGTTTATAGATGCCATTGTTCACATACAGTATAGACATTAATGAGTTTACTGTCGAGGCCCTTAACTCTATTGCTAAATTAATTGCTACCAAAAACCACGGAATGTGAAAGTTTCTGAGTTTAATTCAACCATGGAGTCTTACCTTGAATAAATTCTCAGCACATTATTAAAGATGATTTGATGTCATGCTGGAGACATTTCTGGCAATTAGCCTTCCTGAAGCACTCTCTGAAACGATGTGTGCATTCATTTTTGCGGTCCAAGATTGGCTCAACCCATCCTACCTTAGTCGCCATTCTGCATTATAATTATAATCATGATAACATAATTAACGAGTAACTTCAGTTGACATATAATGTAATATGTTGACACTATGATTTCAGCGTTAACGGAATCACAGAATTGGTCAATAAATACGGGATCTACTGTTAAACCTGTAATATCAAATGTGACTGAAATGCTGTCATCGTCCTCAAAACAATCAACCAACCCCTAGAACTTAACAATTCCCGGAAAGGCCACTTAAAACACTAGGTAAGGCTGTGAACAAACCATGAAGCTATTGCTAGCCAGGACTACTCATACTATTGCAACACATTTCATCTGCCTGTGTTGTTGTCGATGACACCACTAATGGCAAGCTCTAAGTACAGACAGGACAGCAGCTGTAATAAAAAATAATCATTTCAAATTTAAAAATGACTTAAGCACTTTGTACTCATTAATACATTTGCTGATAATAATTGTCCAATGATGTATTGCACCAATAAATGTAAGGGTTTTTGCAATTATTCAATAAACATTACATTTTATAAATTAAAACGGTATTTGGAAACAAACACAACGGAATTAACAGTTAGGGCTGCAGGATTCTGCAAAAAATGTAAATCACAATTTTCTTGCTAAGAATTTTTATCGCGATAACCTGGCACAATCTTTTTCACGAAAACAATCACGCCAACGTTCAGAAAGCATACTGTTGTTTTATTTCATTGTGTCCTTATACATAGACTCTAAGGAGGAAGCGATTCATCAAGTAATTTCATGTAACTCGATTAGAAAAATGTGACTACTAAAGCATGACGACTTTTAATGGGGTCCATTGTGCTTGCGTCACCCACGCAGAGGAAGGATAAAGGCGGACGCAGTGTTTCCCATGCATTCATTGATTTAAGGGGTACATTTTTGCCTTGCCACAAAATTCCGATCCGCCCTCATTCGTAAACAAATTATAGTGAAAGTGTGGCGGCATGTATCGCAACTGTGCCATTATAACACACCTCACACACACGCCTGCTTTGCGAGAAACATAGCAGACGAGATCTGTCATTCTAATTTAGCACCTTTGGCAATATATTTAGCAAATACAGGTATGCGTTAGAAGCGCATATATATATATATATATATACCAATCTAAGGTAACACGCAAGGACATTAACACATCCGACACATATGTAGGATTAACCGAGGGAGAGTTCAAAACCAGATGGAACAATCACAAGGCTTCTTTCAGGAACCAAAACCTGCGTAATACCACGGAACTCAGCAAACACATTTGGGACCTCAAAGACAATAATGTTGAATATTCAATAACATGGCAAATTCTTGCATCCAGCACACCTTACAATAGTGGTAATAAAAGATGCAACCTATGCTTGAAAGAGAAACTGTTTATTATTTACCGTCCAAACCTGTCATCCCTCAACAAGCGCAGCGAAATTGTAACAGCATGCCGCCACAGACGGAAACACCTCCTAGGTAACACATGAGCCAATCACCACGCCCCTACGCCAGCCTGTACCCACCCACTTTGTGCCCTATATAAACCATGGTATGTGAATGCTCCCATTAAAATCTCCTGATGATTGAGGGAACCCCCTCATGAAACAGGCCTGTAGAGATGAAATAGTCTTGTGATTTTTTTCCCCACACATACATATATATATATATATATATATATATATATATGCATATTAGGGGTGTGGGAAAAAATCCATTCGAATTCGAATCGCGATTCTCACGTTGTGCGATTCAGAATCAATTCTCATTTTAAAAAAATCAATTTTTTAAATTTTTTTTTAATTTTATTCTTTTTCATTTTTATTTTTAATTTTTTTTTATGAATCAATCCAACAAAACAATACACAGCAATACCATAACAATGCAATCCAATTCCAAAACCAAACCCGACCCAGCAACACTCAGAACTGCAATAAACAGAGCAATTGAGAGACACAAACACGACACAGAACAAACCAAAAGTATCCATCCATCCATCCATCCATTTTCTACCACTTATTCCCTTTTGACAAACCAAAAGTAGTGAAACAAAAATGAATATTATCAACAACAGTATCAATATTAGTTACAATTTCAACATAGCAGTTATTAAAAATCCCTCATTGTCATTATCATTAGACATTTATAAAAATAAAAAAAAAGAACAATAGTGTCACAGTGACTTACACTTGCATCGCATCTCATAAGCTTGACAACACACCGTGTCCAATATTTTCACAAAGATAAAATACGTCATAATTTTGGTTCATTTAATAGTTAAAACAAATTTACATTATTGCAATCAGTTGATAAAACATTGTCCTTTACAATTATAAAAGCTTTTTACAAAAATTTACTCTGAAATCCTATGTATTGAATGAATAAAGAATCGTTTTGAATCGGGAAAATATAGTTTTTTAATCGAGAATTGCGTTCAATCGAGAGAAAAAAAATCGATTTTGAATCGAATCGTGACCCCAAGAATCGATATTGAATCGAATCGTGGGACACCCAAAGATTCACAGCCCTAATATATATATATATATATATATATATATATATATATATATATATATATAAACGCCCAATATGTTAATAGTACGATACTTTAAACATATGTTTAACTTTTCTTTCTTATTTTTATTACATGGTCATATCACAACAGAGCTGTGAGGTAAAGAGATGGCAAATAAAAATGTTTAACTCTCTAATCAGTAGCTGCTAATTTCTAGCAGACAATTAAAGGGAGTATGTGTCTCACTTTTGGTTGATGATAAAATATCAAGTAACAATAGTGTCTAATGTGCTTCACTGCAGTAGTTTTTAAGTAACTTTTTAGTTTAAACACTACAAAAACTCAAAATATTATGAAGAATTATGTTTTATTTCTAGTTGGCCGGTTTACGTTTAGGGTTCTTATGTAATTTAGTCTTAGTCATTTCAAAAGGAAACCAATTGTTTGTTCATTATTAAGTGAAATGTCTTATTTTCTCTTATGTACCAATAATTTCTCCTTAACCAAGCACAAGTATTTTATCCGATTACTCTATTAACTGAAGGAATTTTCAGTAGAATGATCGATTTACTAAAATATTTGATAGCTGTAGCCCTATTAGACTCCTTGTTGTTTTGTTTTAACTTGCAATGGTTTTTCTTCATGGGATTTTCTTGGTAGAAATGAATAGAAAATACCCAAATAATCCATCAAATTTGTGCAGCTCCACTGACAATATTGTTACACAGAACTGTATATGATTCCAAAAAGGTTTATAGGCATTAATGTGCAAAAACAATGAGAAATAACAAAGCACAAGAATAGTCTTGAATATTGAATTCATGTTTTTTTGCAATATTTCTGGCTGTTGCTTATAAAAATGAATGTTTTTGTGTAAATATTGCATCCTTTGTCAGAGTACTACGTGATGGGCTCGCACAACCAGGGAGGTTCCTTGTACGGTTTTCCCCTAAGTCTTCCTCAATACGTGTGCCAAGAGCAGGGTAATTGGCTGTAGCCAAAGCCTGGTGTGGTGTTTTAAGATATTGGACTGACACGCAGAAGCCACACTAGCAGAGTGAGGGAAGAACATTCCCACCATATACGCTTCACTGAAACCACAAGCAGCAGCAACCACAGCGGCCCCTTTTCTCTGGCTGATCCCAGCAAGTCAGCAGAAGAAAGATACTGGATGTGTTATAAATATGTTCTTTGTCAGATTCCCTTCACCTCTCACAAGAGCTGCCTCATATTTCATCCTGGTTTGATTGAGGTCCGGCTTTGCAGTTTCACTATTGTGCCAAAGAGAGCTTTTTGTGAGTTATCAATATGTGCTTCATAGATATAAATTAATATAAGGCGGGTGGTATTATAGACATACGAACAGATGATGTGTTTGTCATAACCGACACAGCACGCATTCCATGGTTTCCAATACTATGTTTAATCAAAATCGAGGCCTCTGTCTGCAAGATGTTAAATTGTGGAGGCGTTCCTAGATTGCAAATGAAACAACCCCTCAGCCTCTCCAAAAGTACTATAATTTATCTATTGAAAATGTACATCATTTAAATATATATTTAGTCGTCACTGCTTTTTTTTTTTCCAGGCATGATCAAAAATAAACTTCATACACACTATATAGATTCACCCGGTCACAACATTGTGTGCATCTGACTCGCCGGTCGATTCAGACGTGCTTAAAAGCATGTCTGCTTTTAGCAGCATTTATGTCACTGCGTGTCACATGTCTGTGTTATTATGCGCATGCCATGAGGGGGGAGCTCTTCCCTCTCTCTCTAATTGAGAGCTAGACTTATTGCAGTATTAGTCAACTGGCGAGCCACATCCGGCCCGCCGAACATCACCCAAATATCCTTGATGAAACCATTAAAACTAGGGTTGATAATTAATGCAGTACTCCAGCAAGGCATGTGCCACAATGAAGCAGCAGTTGGGTAAATAGAAGTCTACTCATTCACCCTGAAAAAAAATCTAAATAATTTGCAAAAATCAGACTTTTTAACAACGACTTGACTACAAAGTATTAATGTTCTTCCCCGAGCAAGTGCTCGAGTCATTGTTTTCTGGCGGACCTTTTAAGTGACGGACACATTGATCCAGACCAGAGGCAACAACGGTTGAAATTCCAGCATGTAAGCTGGAGTTCATTTTTATTGATAGCAACGCAATAAATGTGTGTTTGTACTTCCGTAAAGCAACGCGTGTGTGTTCTAATCGTGGCAGACAGGTAATAGGTAATAGACAACAAAGATGGCTATTTTTGGACAAATGAGGATTCACAACCTTATCTTTTAAAGTTGAATATATGGATAGCTGGAATATATGAACTGCTGTTTGTAGAAGCTATGTTGTCAAAAATTGCATTCTTACCCAAAATCAACTGGAAAAAAAACAACCCCGCTTGACCAAACGGACAACTGTCCATCGACTAAGTCATTATAATATTGATCATGATACACGGTAGAAAATGGATGGATGGATGGATACATGCGGCACATAATTCTTGTTAATACAAATACCGTATTTTTCGGACTATAAGTCGCTCCGGAGTATACGTCGCACCGGCCGAAAATGCACAATAAATAAGGAAAAAAACAAATATACGTCGCACTGGAGTATAAGTCGCATTTTTGGGGGAAATTTATTTGATAAAATCCAACACCAAGAATAGACATTTGAAAGGCAATTTAAAATAAATAAAGAATAGTGAACAACAGGCTGAATAAGAGTACGTTATATGACGCTTAAATAACCAACTGACAACGTGCCTGGTATGTTAACGCAACACATCATGGCAAGAGTCATTCAAATAACTATGACATATAGAACATGCTATACGTTTACCAAACAATCTGTCACTCCCGATCGCTAAATCCGATGAAATCTTCCTCCCCGGTGTCGCCTCTGGTATGCGCCGTTTCCTTTCTTTGTGCTGCTCGATCGCCGTTTTCTGCTGCATATTTCACTACGTCCGGCTTGTAATCTGCAGTATATGATTTCCTTTTCGGTGCCATTTTAGTTCAGCCCTTCTCAGTTTTTATAAGTTACCGCCAATGTTGAAATAATCCATTTTAATAGCCAAGGATGTAGCCGCAATTAGCATCCCATGACCCACAATGCACTTCTGCCATGACGCACAATGCACTTCTGCCATGACCCACCCCCGCCGAAGTCTTATTGGTTGACGTGTGTGACGATTGCTGACGTGTGTGTGTGACGATTGCGGACATTTGCTTCGTCTCTTACGCGAATGAGATAAATAATATTATTTGATATTTTACGGTAATGTGTTAATAATTTCACACATAAGTCGCTCCGGAGTATATGTCGCACCCCCGGTCAAACTATGAAAAAAACTGCGACTAAAAATCCGAAAAATACGGTAGGTACACTGTTGAGCTAGCTGTGTACAACCAAACATGTAATGTGGGCTTTTACTTTATAGATACTGGAATATGATTGTCCATGTTTTTCATTCAGTACAGATTGATGTTCTGTTGCATTGTGTTGTGCATTACAAACCTAAAAGCCATTTAGTTGCTGAAGCAGAAGCTAGCTTGCGGCTAATGTTGTCATACAGCGACGTGTTACTATACTAGAAGAAAAGTTCCTCAGTGTTCGCTCTTACAATAACAATGTCGCTGCAGCTTGGTTATTATACAGGTTACGGAACGTAAATGAAGTATTGCTGGCAGTTTTTGGATGCGTTTTTAGAGCGATTTAAGGGCAAAATGGATAGCTCCCATTAGCTACATTGCTAGCGACCTAGAACGAGACGATTATTACAAATTAGAAAGCAAAAAAAAACTAAACTTTTGTTTTCTAGTCCTTCATAAAGTGAACAATAGGCAACATTTCCCAAAAAAAGTGCAGCTACCCTTCAAATAAGCAGGGGAAAAGGTGGTTATTGAACGAGAAAGCTGTAATTACTTTAACCTTTTCTAGTACCGTATTTTTCGGAGTATAAGTCGCACCGGAGTATAAGTCGCACCGGCCGAAAATGCATAGTAAAGAAAGAAAAAAACATATACTTATCTGTGCTGTAAAATTTGAATGACAATAAAAAGGAAGTCTAAGTCTATAAGTCGCACTGGAGTATAAGTCGCATTTTTTGGGGAAATTTATTTGATAAAACCCAACACCAAGAATGGACATTTGAAAGGCAATTTAAAAAATAAAAAAAGAATAGTGAACAACAGGCTGAATAAGTGTACGTTATATGACACATAAATAACCAACTGAGAACGTGCCTGGTATGTTAACGTAACATATTATGGTAAGAGTCATTCAAATAACTATAACATATAGAACATGCTATACGTTTACCAAACAATCTGTCACTCCTAATCGCTAAATCCCATGAAATCTTATACGTCTAGTCTCTTACGTGAATGAGCTGAATAATATTATTTGATATTTTACGGTTATGTGTTAATAATTTCACACATAAGTCGCTCTGGAGTATATGTCGCATCCCCGGTCAAACTATGAAAAAAACTGCGATTTATAATCTGAAAAATACGGTAGGTACACTGTTGAGCTAGCTGTGTACAACCAAACATGTAATGTGGGCTTTTACTTTATAGATACTGGAATATGATTGTCCATGTTTTTCATTCAGTACAGATTGATGTCCTGTTGCATTGTGTTGTGCATTACAAACCTAAAAGCCATTCAGTTGCTGAAGCAGAAGCTAGCTTGCGGCTAATGTTGTCGTACAGCGACGTGTTACTATACTGGAAGAAAAGTTCCTCAGTATTCGCTTTTACAATAACAATGTCGCTGCAGCTTGGTTATTATACAGGTTACGGAATGTAAATGAAGTATTGCTGGCAGTTTTTGGATGCGTTTTTAGAGTGATTTAAGGGCAAAATGGATAGCTCCCATTAGCTACATTGCTAGCGACCTAGAACGAGACGATTATTACAAATTAGAAAGCAAAAAAAAACTAAACTTTTGTTTTCTAGTCCTTCATAAAGTGAACAATAGGCAACATTTCCCCCCAAAAAAGTGCAGCTACCCTTCAAATAAGCAGGGGAAAAGGTGGTTATTGAACGAGAAAGCTGTAATTACTTTAACCTTTTCTAGTACCGTATTTTTCGGAGTATAAGTCGCACCGGCCGAAAATGCATAATAAAGAAGGAAAAAAACATATACTTATCTGTGGTGTAAAGTTCAAATTTCAATGACAATAAAAAGGAAGTCTAAGTCAAAAAGACGCAGTGGAGTATAAGTCACATTTTTTGGGGAAATGTATTTGATAAAACCCAACACCAAGAATAGACATTTGAAAGGCAATTTAAAATAAATAAAGAATAGTGAACAACAGGCTGAATAAGTGTACGTTATATGAGGCATAAATAACCAACTGAGAACGTGCCTGGTATGTTAACGTAACATATTATGGTAAGAGTCATTCAAATAACTATAACATATAGAACATGCTATACGTTTACCAAACAATCTGTCACTCCTAATCGCTAAATCCCATGAAATCTTATACGTCTAGTCTCTTACGTGAATGAGCTAAATAATATTATTTGATATTTTACGGTAATGTGTTAATAATTTCACACATAAGTAGCTCCTGAGTATAAGTCGCACCCCCGGCCAAACTATGAAAAAAACTGTGACTTATAGTCAGAAAAATACGGTACGTACAGTGGTCGGCCAGCAGCACACGAGGTCAAATGTTTTTTGAGGAAAGCGAACCCATATAATCAAGGTTGAAAAGAAGCACATTATTTTATTGATTTAAAAAAAAGAAAGATCATAAAGCAAATAAAAACCACAATGTTGATACACGTACCAGTGAGAAAACTTAGGAGATCATTTATATAGTTAAAAGAAAGGCCTCTACTTGATTGAATCTGCTATTCTGTGGTAAATATAGGAAATATCAGAATGAAAACAACACTTTATGTTGCTTCTGACCTCTCAGCAGCTACTGCAAGACAAGTGTTAACTGTTTGCCTTGTGCATATGTGCAAGTGCAACTGTTAGTGTGAGCAACTCAGCGTATTTCATGTATTGATTCTGTGATTCATGCACATGAGCGAGTGTTGACTAACATTTGTTAAGAGCCGAGTGGCGCAGCAGCACGTTGATGCAGGCGCACTATTTATAATTCCGGGTGACACTTTTATAGAAACTGAGCCACATGTAAACGGTAGCGCAATTAAGCCACAATGATGGTGGAAAAAAAACAAAACTGTCAGCCATTTGCCATCTCTGTAAAGACGAAAATGAAATGGTGTAAGATCAGCTGGCTGGCCCCTGAGGAGAAGGAGAGAATGTGGGTGGGGGATAAGATGATGAGGATGAGGAGTGCTTTGCTACTGTGTGTGTGTGTCGGTACTGATTAGGTAAGAGATTGCCTCATGTAATGACACGGCGTGGTGCTAGTGGTGCAGAAACACAAACAACGCATACCAGTGTTTTAACGTGCACACCCCCTGCAGCTGCCTGCCTCAAGACGTTTGCATAGACACCCTCTCTCTCTCTTTCTAGAACATTTCAACCTCTTTTTAGGATGAATCCTTTATTTCCCCCTTTTTCCCAGCGATACATTGTACTCCTGCAAGACAAAAGCCCTTTTCTCTGCACACTTTGCTGTGGCGCAGTTGAAAGATGGAGGTGATTAAAGGCTCGCAGCACAATAGATCTGTGTGGTTTTCTCCCAGCTCTCATTGTTGTTATTGACAGCAGCCACAGTAGTTTTCAGCTGGAATCTATATTGTCACACAACCTGCTCTGTTTGCTGTGCAGGAGAGCGAGGGGACGTGTCATTTTCTCTTGCTGTTACTGTTGCTTTTGATTTGTTTTTATTTGACCCCTTTTGAGCAGTACTGCCTACTCTGCCCTTTTTGCTATAATACTCAAGCAGACACTGTACGATGATTAGAACTACAAGTGATGCACTCTTTCTGACAGATGTGTCTATTATAGTGCTGGCATAAATTAAAGCCAAGGAGTGCACTCTATTTCGCCTCAGTTGCTTCAGGACATGATTAAGCCACAATCAATTACATGCAATCAACATAATTCTCAATGGTCAATGTAATATTATGCCTACCTTTAGTTACAAGGCAGTAGGTTCACGATGTAATTATTGTAAATCATTGTATTGATATTTGATAAGGGTGTGACGATTTTTAACCTCGATTCGATATTTGAGGTTACCCATATAATTCAGGAACGATATTATTTTTTAAGAATGATACAATACGAAACGATACTGTGAGTTGAAATCGATTCAGTATATAAATGTATATACATATGTATATACGTATATGTATATATATACGTATATGTATATATACGTATACGTGTGTATATATATGTATATACACATGTGTGTGTGTGTATGTATATATATATATATATATATATATATATATATATACACACGTATATGTACAGTACAGGCCAAAAGTCTCTTCTCATTTTAATGCATTTTCTTTATTTTCATGACTATTTACATTGTAGATGGTCACTGAAGGCATTAAAACTATGACACCTGTGAAGTGAAAACCCTTTCATGTGACTTTTAGATTCTGATTTACATTTCGACAGTCCCATCAAATCAGTAACAAAATCGGCCTACTATCACCTCAACAATGTAACAAGACTTAGAGGGCTAATGTCAGCTCAAGACTTAGAAAAACTTGTACATGCCTTTATTACCAGTAAGCTAGACTATTGTAATAGTCTCCTTGCAGGTCTTCCCCAAAAAACTGTCAGGCAGCTACAGCTTGTTCAGAACGCTGCTGCTAGAGTTCTAACAAAGACCAAAAAATGTGAGCACATTACACCAATTCTTAAATCCTTACATTGGCTCCCTGTACATCAGAGAATTGATTTCAAAATCCCCCTGCTCACATATAAATCACTACATGGTCTAGGGCCGAAGTATATCACTGATATGCTCCCACTATATAAGCCCTCTAGATCACTAAGATCTTCTGAGACCAATCTGTTAGCGGTTTCCAGAGTAAACTCAAATCAAGGGAGATCATCATTCAGTCACTATGCAACAAATAGCTGGAATAAACTTCCTGAAGATGTCAGACTTTCCCCAACTCTGACTACTTTTAAAACTAGACTGAAAACTTTTATGTTCACTTTAGCTTTCAGCTAAATCTTTTAATCTTTTAACTTTTAACGTCCGCATTGTTTTTATTTTTATTGTCTGCTTTTTAATTTTGCTTTTATTTTATTTTCTTTCATTTCACTTTGTTGTCTGTGAAGCACTTTGAGTCTGCCTTGTGTATGAAAAGCGCTATACAAAAAAAGTTGCCTTGCCTTGCCTACCTCTTGAAGCTCATCGAGAGAATGCCTAGAGTGTGCAAAGCAGTAATTAGAGCAAAGGGTGGCTATTTTGAAGAAACTAGAATATAAAACATGTTTTCAGTTATTTCACCTTTTTTTGTTTAGTACATAACTCCACGTGTGTTCATTCATAGTTTTGATGCCTTCAGTGACAATCTACAATGTAAATAGTCATGAAAATAAAGACAACCCATTGAATGAGAAGGTGTGTCCAAACTTTTGGCCTGTACTGCATGTGTGTATATCATTGTATATTTATTAGTATATATATGTACATGTATATGTGTATATACTGTGTGTGTGTGTGTGTGTATATATATATATATATATATATATATATATATATATATATATGTCTTGATAAGGTTATCCAAAAAATAGTGCTCGATACCGTAGTAGAGCGCAATATATGTATGTGTGGGGAAAAAAATCACAAGACTACTTCATCTCTACAGGCCTGTTTCATGAGGGGTTCCTCAATCATCAGGAGATGATTGAGGAACCCCTCATGAAACAGGCCTGTAGAGATGAAGTAGTCTTGTGATTTTTTTTCCCACACATACATATATATATATATATATATGTATTACTTCTATATTTTCACATTGTAATTGGAATGAAGATGTTTAAATCTCCAAATTAAATTAGACAATTGATAACAATAAAATATAATTTGTTAGCGAAATGTTGGACTCAAATAAAGATCTCAACCAAAAGAAATAGAGTATCTTAAGAATGGGGTGGGGGAGGCTCAAATATACACAAGCAAAACAATAAATAAAATGGCTAAATTAAGTATTGACAAAGGCACTTCAATATTGAACATGTTGGCAGAGGTAGAGTTGTACTTAACTGACAATCAAGTCAGGACTTTTTTCAAGCAAAAGTGCAGAGTAAATATAAACACTACAGTGTAAGCAGATGTATTAACAAGTCATATGAAAAAAAAACTTAAATCTGGCAGATTCCGAATAAGGACATGACATGACAACATGACAAATGTCTGTCAAAAGTTTGCAGCACTTTTAAAAATTCTAGTTTTAGAGTATTAGATGGCAGCATTGTCTTTGGAGATGTATTTAACTACACTTTCTATAAGCGCACACTATTTTGCACGGTTTTGTTTACACCAAACGCAAAGTGAGTGTGGACGGTCGGTTGGTTGGGTTCCAAGTGGACGAGCAGGTTTGTTGTATTACGGTATTCGCGCACATTCGCCAAACTGACTCCACTGTGTTGATAGGCTCATCTTGTTCCAAAGCTTTGCGGTGGCATTTGTTTTTGTCATCATTTTGTCCATGTTAGCTGCTACATGCTAACGAGTTGCACTGTGTGATGCTCGGCCGATAACAAATTTGGGCCTGACGATATATTTGCTTACAAATGATTGCCTATAAACAATATTATTGCCATTATTTTTTATGAGACCAAATTAACCATTGGTGTAATGATAATACATAATAATAATGCATGTATGTACCTTCAAATGCAATAAACTTGTATTTCTTTTGGATTTTTACATTGTTATTGAAATGAATCTCCAAGTTAAATAAAACAAACAAATAATAACAATACAATATAATTTGTCTGTTAGCAAGACTTTGCACCTATATAATACAATTAATGATTTAATTAATTAATTAATAAAATAAAACAGAACCAAAGCAGGCTACCTGTGCTGCCCCAGTCGTAATTTGTCCCGCACCATCACCTAGTGTGCTGTGTTGTTACAGCTTAGCATAGCAGTTGAGAAAACTAAACGAAAGCACACAGCAAAGCCAAATTACTTGATTAAGATGGCTAAATGCAGGTTCAACAATTTATGGATCCAGAACGATCAATTTAATGCATGCTTGAAGCTGGTGGATGGAATCATATAATGTGTTTACCACCCGGATGTTTACCTCCAACTAGGAGTGTTATGTGGGTAGAGTTGCGCCAACCAAATGCCAAAGTGAAATCATACTTTTATATAAAGTAAGCACATGCTAATTTCTCTTATTTGCTCCAATACTTCCAGGTCAGCTTCTCATGCCTAATCTTTTCTCCAAGTTTATACAACAATTAACATTAAAAGCTATAAAAGTTGTCTGTTCAGTGTTTACACTCTGGTTGTTGTTGGGTGAGGAAAGCAAGGTAGATTTGCAAATGTCATTTTGTCATGCTTAAATAAAAGCTAGTACTTGTTTATTAGCAATATGTTTTCAAAAGTCACAAAACTGAGGTAAACATACCAGATACACAATGACCTCACCAAATTTGAATGTTATCCACATTATTGACATCCAAATTCTGTCTAATCGCCTTCTTTCTTTTTAGACAATCGCTCTGTCTGCACTCTTGTTTTTCACAACTTTGTGCAGATACAGTATAAGTACTGTAGATGTTGTTATCTGTTTGCTCAATTCTGACAGTCCCTTTCACAGACAATATATTGTGGTTTCCTCTACCATTGCTGATGTCCCGATTACAATTATGCGTTTTGTAAACCAATTACATAACACTGTAAAGTGCATCGATGGAAGAGAAAAAGAAACAGATATTTATTTAAAAAGGTAGCTAAGAAAATCGAGAAGGCTGACTTTATTCGGACTCCCGAACGGAATACAAATGAGATGAAAGAGAATGAAGAAGGTAATGTAAATTACAAGGCAAAGAAGAAAGTGTACACAAACCTCGCCACGCTGCATTTTTGCACTCCAAACTGATCAGCAGTAACTCTGTATTCTGCACAACTGGCAATAGCAACTTTCATCTGGACGGTATTGGCCAGAGCATAAACAGTTTTCTTCTTTGGATTTAAAGACTCCTTCCTTTAAGCCATTTTGAATGAACTCTTGAGACATTCATAAGTTTTGTTTCCATGATTCTCCATCCGAAAATTATTTTTGAAACAACTCTCTATTGCCAGTTTTACTTTGCTTCGGACCTACAGCCACTCCAAGTTTTTTTTTGATAGTAGCGTCATGTTCGTGGCGAAATCTGAGATCATTTCTTGATACTATCTGCTATATAACATCAGCATCGCCATTAGAGATGTAATATTTGTCATCTGTGCCAATATTACAGTGGACATCGGGTACAACATAGCTAGGCTTTTGACTTGTAAGGAGCTGCAAAGATAGATTGTTTTGGTGTGATGTCATAGTCAACCGGAAAAGCAATACATGAATCTGTGCTAAAAGGAAATAAGCGCCCCCCAGTGTACGCAATGGCGTATGACCAATAGTTACATTAGAGAGAGTGCATGGACACTGGGATTTCACAGGTAGGCGTGAAAATACAAAACTAATTATTTGAGAAATCAAACTAATTTAGTGCATGATAAAAAAGATTGATGTTGAAAATTTGAAGCATTACTATCAGCCAATACTGGCCCTTTAACTACTTGGTATTGGATCGGTACCCAAATTTGTAATATAGCCCAAAACGAATTTAAGGTATTGATTTTAACAACATACTAATCAGTTCTTATTACATTTTAACATAGGTGTAGATGGAACCATGTCACAACAGAAAGTAACCAGCTATTATCATTGAATTAGCAAGTAGATTAATAATAGTATAACTGGAACCCATTTTTTAACCTATTTTAAAATGGTTTTATTATCATTCACATACCAAATAACATACGGTATAGTAGTATATATTGTTTTTGCAAGTGGCTGCAATATATATATCGCCAATCAGTAATATGTTTTAAAAGACAGTTCTAGCAGCCAACATATACTGTAAAACACGTTTTGTTGCTTGATTAGCTATGTCCTTTTAACAGTACATACTGGTGAAATACTGAGTGTCAAATTAAAAAGAGTATAGCACTATGGGGGTTTTCAATCAATGTGTATTTTTCTGCAAGGTGCTCTCGTGGTGTTGTGTTGCCACTGTGGTTAATGCATGCACTGCAGTGTTTGACTGCACATGAGGCAGAACTGCACAATCCAGACTTGTGACAGATGATTTAATAGAGACGACACACAAGTCAATGCTGAGTTCAGGGCTTGTGCAGCTGTAAGAAAATAACCCCATCACGCATCTGTGGCACTGTCCACTCTCCTGTCCATAGGGCGACTCGGGTAAATGCCGTCCTTGCTCACCCATGCAGGTTTCCGACCCACCTATTGACCGACCCAAGACTCGGGTTTGGTATGCTGTGACTTAAAGCTGGATCGACTAGGTTTAAGGATGGACATCTTGTCTCTGCACCCCAGCCTCGGCAGTTGGCGCGGAGAAAATGAGTTCTGAGGATTGGGTTTAGATTTGCCACAGGAGCACTTCCACTCGAGCAGCCATCAGGGGAAGGCTGTCAGGGAGAAGGAAAGAGAGAGAGAGAACAGTGAAGCAGTGCTATCTAATAGATCAATTTGTAATAAATCTGTTGCCTCAAGCTGTTGTTCGTTCCCACTCGCTATAAGGTGTCTGCATTTCTCCGGCAAGAAAAATATTTGTCAGGCCGAACATTGAAAGCTATCAGTGCCTTCATCACAGTTAATCTTTTTGTCTGTGATGTGAGGTTAACATCGCTTGAACACATTTCTGCTCTCATCACATTCAATTGGTTACAATAAGAGGGGAGGAGTATAACCAATCAATGGAAGGAAGAAGTAACGCTCCCCTCACATTACATCTCCCCATTATCCAATATGAGCCATTAATCATGATGATGGGGTTATTGATTGAGCTTTGAGTCTAGGTTGGTTAATGTATTTGCCAAGAGTCATGCCACAATGTAAGGATCTGTTGTCGGTGCCGCTTTTGTATCCGCGCGAAAACCAAGCATGTTCCGATTGGAAGAGCTCTATTATTATGACAACAGTTTGATCATTGCAGGTAACAAAAGAAGCGGCCTCTTAAGGGACCTCGTGGGATCCCGCAGCTCCTCCTCCACTAGCAGCCATATGGACCGTACTAATTGTGTTTTACGCCAACCATTTTCACCCATCCATCAGGGACGTGTGGGAGTGCTGTAGCTATAATGTCACCAGCAGTGGGTCGGCCTCATGAAATAAACATTAGCAGGCAAGATGAGAAGACAGGAAAGCAACACAGTGCAAGTATTGATTTAATTCAAATGGAACCAGCTCTTTTTAATGTGTCATTTCGTATTTTCTCTCTACCAGCTGATAAAATCAAATTCTAGGCATGCGGTCCAATCCAGTCACTACGTTTCCAAGCACAAAATTAGTCTGATTTCTCAAATAACCCAGCCGAAATAAGCTATCTACGACACATGGATGCACCTTAATCTGATGGTATTTGTCTTTTTAAAAGTCATATTAACACACCGAGATTATACGATTGAAAACCAGATTTCTCCTTGAAGGACCACACAGCCATTTTCCTTACATTATTCACACGTGTACAAGAACAAGACGAGGAGTGTGTTTAGAAGTGTGTAGTTACTATTCACAGTAAATAGTAAAAAAGGTTAACAAAATAGCCATATTTTTGTAAGTGCTCGATGATCATAACAACCACAAGTGTTATTTAAACTCAGGAAAATATTACCCACAACACCAAATAGCAGTGGAAAGTTGTAGTTAGGTTAGATCCAGAGCTTGAAAGCTACTAACGCTTGCGTATTAGCATGTAGCATTCTCTTTTTCTATTTACATTACCACCTAGCTTAACAAGCTGAAATGTCCACAATCGCCCTCTAGTGCACAAGAGACACACTGCATATGACCAACAGTTGCATTAGAGATGAGCATGGAAACTGGCACTGAAAACAGAAGAAACCAAATTATTTATTACATTAATTATTATTTGAGATTTAGTGCATGGAAACGTATTGTGTCTCGTAAAAAAAAACAAGTACTAGTACTTTTCTTGTAATGCCCTCTGTTTTGTCCTATGAATTCACATATTTCTCCTTCACGTTCACACCAGTAGCACATTCATCCAGTGCAGTCTCTCCACTAAGACTATGTTGCTCATCTATTTTGTTTAGTGACAGCAGAATTGCTGAAATGATGCTGCTGAATGTAAATGTGACATTTTCAGTATTTGCTGAGCCCTTCAGGGCGTCGATTGGTGTTTGAAGTGTGACTGAGGCAAATTAGTGCACATTTTAATGCGTTTATAATATTCAATCATTAAAAGGGCACCTCTGTGGAAATGAGATTCTGCAAAGGAGGCGTGTTTGGTGGGGGATACTTGGTAGAGATGTTTTTATTTTATTTTTTTTTTAAAGCGTTTTTGTGTGCGTGTTACATTGTGTACTCCTTAATGAGTTTCTTGTAATTATTCGAAATTTATGTTTTCTGCGGAGCTGTAAATCTGTAAGATATTTCCTGTTAATGAAGCGAGAGTCAGCCTCTGCGTTATGCCGGGAAATAAAAGGCAATGAAGCCTCCGATATCCTCTCCCCGTCCCTGGAATGAAGCACAAGCCCTAATTTACTTAGACCAGTGTTTTTCAACCTTTTTTGAGCCAAGGCGCATTTTTTTCATTGACAAAATCCGGAGGCACAGCACCAGCAGAAATAATTAAAAAATGAAACTCAGTAGACAATAAAAAGTTGTCGCAATTGTTGTATATGAATTTAAACCATAACCAACCATGCATTACTTTAGCTCTTGTCTCAAAGTAGGTGTACTGTCACAACCTGTCACAGCACGCCTTGACTTATTTTGAGTTCTTTGGTGTTTTCCTGTGTGTAGTGTTTTAGTTCTGGTCTTGTGCTCCTATTTTGGTGGCTTTTCCTGTTGCAGTTTCATGTCTTCCTTTGAACGCTATTCCCCGCACCTGCTTTGTTTTAGCAATCAAGAATATTTAAGTTGTTGCTATCTTTGTTTGTGTGGACATTGTTGTCATGTCATGTACAGATGTACTTTGTGGACGCCGTCTCTGCTCCACACGCTGTAAGTTTTTGCTGTCGTCCAGCATTCTGTTTATGTTTACTTTGTCGCCAGTTCAGTTTTAGTTTTGTTCTACACAGCCATCCCTAAGATTGAATGCCTTTTTTAATGGGCACTCACCTTTTGTTTATTTTTGGTTTAAGCATTAGATACCTTTTTACCTACACACTGCCTCCCGCTGTTGCCTGCATATTATGATCACGACAAACCATCGTCGTCTCACACAACCTGTTCCCGACATCGACAAAGCAATTAGCTACCGGCTTCCACCTACTGATATGGTATGGTATAACATGGTTACTCTGCCGAGCTCTAGACAGCACCGACACTCTACAACGGCACATTATTTGCAGACTATAATTACTGGTTTGCAAAAAATATTTTTAACCCAAATAGGTGAAACTGCATAATCTCCCACGGCACACCAGACTGTATCTCACGGCACACTAGTGGTTGAAAAACACTGACTTAGACGATGAGCGTCTTGACTATTCAGTGTAGGAGCTAAATGTTAATAAAGACACTTTTGTAGACGCCTGCTTCTAGGCCTTTCTATCTGGCTATTTTCTACCACTCCTCTTCTGTCTCTTGCTATGTGTAAAGTGGTGGATGTGACCAATGTAGTAGATGAGGTGTCTGTGCTGGATGATGATTATTGTAGCTTATGTAAATTGCTGGCAGAGCGCCAGGGAGGACATTGATTTCCTGTCATTGGTTCCATAGATCCCCTTGAAGATGACAATAAAGTTGTTCCTCCGTGTTATCTTGGAGTGTGCCTTTTTCAAATCAGCGATGTAGCAAATTACCGCTGTCACCATCGGCTCGCGAGGCGCCGTGTGATCATCAGCGGAGTTGAAAGTCAGGTTAAATCTCGCTTTGCTCGCTTTTGTTTGCACTTGTGTCAGCGTTGCTAGATTGCAGGTCTTTGAAGCACATCATGTTGGTTTTGTACTGCTGCCTGTCAATGTATAGAGCAGGAAAGTAGCTGAAATATAATATGATGTGTACTGAAGGTACATGTTGTTGTGTAGGCGTGGGCTGTGATTGATTGATTGAAACCATAGCTCCCACACACTATTTACCTGTAAGCTTTTTCCCCCACTCCCTGGATGGCCACAGTATTATTTTCTGTCGCCTTTTCCCTCTCTCTTTGTTGTAGCATGCAGCCAAAAAGCCCCCGGGGAGAAACGGACAAATAGAAGACAGGGAGAGGTGAAACTCTTCATCTTTCTCCCTTGCCAGCCCCTCAGCCAGACAAGTTTTCAGGCACTCAAAAGCAGCAAATGGACTCGCTGTAGGATTCACTGTCACTTAGCTTTGGACATAACCGCACACCAGGAGGTTCAATCCTCCTCCTCCGTCCTCCTCTTCAACGTGTCAAATGAAGAAAATACTAATTGGCAATGCATGAGGGATAGATAGATACAGTAGTTCTCGTCAGACTGTTTTTGCGGGAATTAAGAAAAAAACGTTTTCAGCAGGATGCACCATTGTACTGACATGTTCAGTTCAGTTTCAGTTTGTTTGGAACATGCATACGATACAATGTAATGCATCACACATTTCCAGTTGTTTCATTACAGCACGTCCAAAAAGGAGTAGGAAGAAGCAGACCTCATTTAATCCTACCATAGCAAATTCTATCCAATGTCCTTGTTCTCTGTAACTGTACAGTGAACAAATAAATAATAAATAAATTATATAAACAAGTTAAACAATATTAAATACATAAATAATCTTTGTCTCAAGAAAAAAAAAAGGGTTCAAGATGTTCATCATAATTCTTGTTCTGTGTACTTTGTGAACACTTGTAGTTTGAACAGTCTCTTAAATTGAGTCATATTGGTGCTTTGTTTGATTTATTTTGTTAATCCATTCCATATGCTAAAGGTTTTAAGTGTTGTACGAGCATACAAATGTTTTAAATGAGATTGTCCTCTATGGTTATATTTCTCCTCTTTAGTTGAGAAGAGTTGTTGTACATTCTTGGGTAGCAGGTTATAGTTTGCTTTATACATCATTTTAGCTGTTTGCAAATGCACCAAATTGTTGAATTTCAATAATTGTGATTTAATAAATAAAGGGTTTGTATGTTCACTATATCCAACATTATGTATTCTAATTTATCTTTTTTTGTAACACACAGTTAGTGAATGAATGAAGCGCACTTTTGTAGTTGTTTCCCCATATTTCTAAACAGTAACTCAGATATGGTAACACTAGCGAGCAGTAAAGAATATGAAGTGATTTTTGGTCTAGAACATGTTTTGCTTTATTCATTATTGACGTGTTTCTTGCTCCTTTATGTTGTATATTTTTTACATGAGATTTCCAATCCATTTTATCATCTATTTTTACACCCAAAAATGTGTTTTCTTTTACCCTTCCAACATCTACTCCGTCTATTTGTATTTGTTTGACTTTCCCTTCTACTGTTACCAAATAGCATTATTTTAGTTTTACTGATATTCAAAGATAGTCTGTTCTTGTCAACCCATCTTTTTAATGTGTTAATTTCTTCGGTTGTTATTTGTATTATCTGCTGTGTGTTCTCTCCTGAACAAAATGCAGTTGTATCATCTGCAAATGATACTAACTTTAAGGCAGGGGTCGGCAACCCGCAACTCTAGAGCCGTATGCGGCTCTTTAGCGCCGCCCTCGTGGCTCTCTGGAGCTTTTTCAAAAATGTATGAAAAATGGAAAAGTAGGGGAAAATATTGTTTGTGTTGTTTTAATATAGTTTCTGTAGGAGGACAAACATGACACAAACCCCCCTAATTGCTATAAAGCACACTGTTTATATTAAACATGCTTCACTGATTCCAGTATTTGGCGAGCACCGTTTTGTCCTACTAATTTTGGTGGTCCTTGAAGTCACCGTAGTTTGTTTACATGTATAACTTTCTCCGACTTTCTATGACGTGTTTTATGCCACTTTTTTTCTGTTTCATTTTGTCCACCAAACTTTTAAGGTTGTGCATGAATGCACAAAGGTGAGTTTTGTTGATGTTATTGACTTGTGTGGAGTGCTAATCAGACATATTTGGTCATTGCATGACTGCAAGCTAATCGATGCTAACATGCTATTTAGGCTAGCTATATGTACATATTGCATCATTATGCCTCATTTGTAGGTATATTTGAGGTCATTTAGTTTCCTTTAAGTCATCTTAATTCAATTTATATCTCATGACACACTATCTGTATGTACGGTAATATGGCTTTTAATTTTTTGCGGCTCCAGACAGATTAGTTTTTGTATTTTTGGTCCAATATGGCTCTTTCAACATTTTGGGTTGCCGACCCCTGCTTTAAGGGATGGACATTTGATTCAATTAAGTATTTAAAAAAAAAAAAAAAATACAAAAATTACCAGTGACTACGAAACAAAAGGGTGAGCATTTTTACTTTGTCATATTTAGTTTTACTATGGACATGTTCAAATCAAAATCAAGCCCTTGAACAAATTCATTTTATAAAGAAGACCTGTGATGACATTCATTTTTATCCGACTTACACACGTTGGCTACTCATGTTAAACAATGTCAAAACATAAGGTTTCTGCGTTTCTGCATTGTCTTGCAGTTTCGGATGCCTCTATTAGCAGGGTTTTTAATTCTAGCTACGTTGTGACGTCACAGCGAGGTGTACGTTCCTTTTTGGACATCAGAGGGGGACTCCTCTCCTTCTACTTAATGCTATGAGGAAATCAATTTGATATAGCAACCTGAAATGCTGCAAACTTACACAAATTAGGAGGAAAAAGATTGTGTCCCGTTGTGGGAACATTTCAGCTTCAAATCAGATGGGCGATGTGAACCCGTCTACACAGTCAAATGAGCGGGATTGTCGTTGCGATCACGTGATAGCAATAAACAACGTTTTCCATCTGCGAAAAAAATGCACTTTAAGATGTTCGATATGTATTCAGATAACATTTTTGCTTACAGAAATTAGTTCATTTTTTATGTTTATTCATTTTGAATAAAGTTATTTACTTTCCAATGACAGTACAATGTAATCAATTCTACATTAATGAAAAATGAAAGTTTATATCATTTTAAATGGTTACTTGCTTTATTATATATTATGATTACATTATATTATAATCACTTTACAGTTTTAATCGAATATTTGTTCAATTAAAGAGCATAAAAGTTCTGTCTGCATAAAGCCAAATATTTTGTTAAATAAATGATTGCATATTGTGTGACACCTTGAGACAACAATATGTTAATTCACAGTCTAAAAGTGACATGTATTCCCTCACTCATTATTTTTGCAGCTTTATGCATTGTGTATAAAATATAAAATCACAAATCAGATCGCTAGGTTAGGTTTTTTTCTCAAAATCGTCCCGGCTGGGAGAATAAACACACACACTGATTTAGTCAGAAAAAGGCATTTTCATATATAAATTTTTTTCAATCAGACTTTTTCTTTGTGTCTGCAAAAATTAAACTCCTTTGATAAAACATGTACAAAAAAAACGTTTGTGTTCAAATCATTTTAGAGTTTGTGGATCTAAAACATTTTGTTCCTGAAATAATCATTGAACTTGTTTTATGTGTTGGTAGTACACATTATTTTACAGTACCTCAAATTCAAACTCCACTAAAATATATATTTTTTCAATTTATACTACAGTATTTGAGTTTAAAAAAAACTCCACAACCTGATTCACCACTTGCCGTTTGCCAAAGCACTGGTGAGAAGCATTGATGTATAGAAGTAATTAAAGAATACAAATAATTATTTACGTTTTGAAAGTGTTGTTTAGTAAATGTTAACTTGAAGTAAACATCTTGTAGTATTCTTTACACCACTGATACTGTGTTTACTGCAGAATGCACCTTTTGATGACAAGCCAAATAATAAAAATAACAAAAAGTTGTCTTTATTCCCACAAAATGTACCGAAAAAGAAGCACAACTGTGGCCCTTGGATCGAGGTACGGACCTGAGCGTGGGTTACCTGTATCGTTGCACCTCGAGTAAGCACACTTATTAGGGATGTCCGATAATGGCTTTTTTGCCGATATCCGATATTCCGATATTGTCCAACTCTTAATTATCCATACTGATATCAACCGATACCAATATATACAGTCGTGGAATTAACACATTATTATGCCTAATTTGGACAACCAGGTATGGTGAAGATAAGGTCCTTTTTAAAAAAATAATAAAATAAGATAAATACATTAAAAACATTTTCTTGAATAAAAAAGAAAGTAAAACAATATAAAAACAGTTACATAGAAACTGGTAATTAATGAAAATGAGTAAAATTAACTGTTAAAGGTTAGTACTATTAGTGGACCAGCGGCACGCACAATCTTGTGTGCTTGCAGACTGTATTGATATATATTGATATATAATGTAGGAACCAGAATGTTAATAACAGAAAGAAACAACCCTTTTGTGTGAATGAGTGTAAATGGGGGAGGGAGGTTTTTTGGCTTGGTGCACTAATTGTAAGTGTATCTTGTGTTTTTTATGTAGATTTAATAAAAAACAAACAAAAAAAACCAATACCGACAATAAAAAACCGATACCGATAATTTCCGATATTACATTTTAAAGCATTTATCGGCCGATAATATCGGCAGGCCGATATTATCGATCGATAAATTATCGAGATGACCAATAATATCGGCAGGCCGATATTATTGGTCATCTCTAACAATTATAGATATGAACAAAACGACAGCTGTCAGCTATGAGCATATATTACCTCGATCAAACATGGCGGAAATGTCTGTTACAAGATACTGCAATAATAAACAGTAGGGACGCGGTACTCTGTATAATCCAGCACGGGACAATCGGACTTTAATTTAAAAAAATAATCGTGATATTAATCGAGATCGGATGGTATGAAAAATATATTTGTGATACATTTTTTTGCCATATGAATATATCGTGATTTATATTGTGTGGCTGCAATATGGATTTAAGGCTATATTTCCCATCCCCGACAACAACGTTTTGTTTCAAACAATCAACATATTCTCAATGACTGCTTATGCTTATAAAACAGTGCAGTCATCAACATAGCTGTAACTCCCTAAATCCAAGTTCCTCCAGTGTCATACAACCTTTCCGAAAGCTCATTATTTGCCTCTGGATCGCCACTGATAGCGACTTGATTAAACGCTCGGCTTGATTGAATCTATTCCAGCCGGACCGCCCCAGTCAGCACTGTTCTTCTGCATCCCCACTTGATTCTAAAAATGATTGGCGGCGGCGGCTGTCATGCAACTTCCTCGTCAAGGTTGGCTCGGCTTTATTTCTTTTTTTTTTGCACGCAGATTTCACACGGGGCGCGATTGAGCTCTCTGACAGCGCTGTCACAGGTTCAAGGCACAAAGCAAACATTATGCTCGGGCACAAAGCCAGCCAGTTGGCAAGTATGCCGCTCTCGCCAAAGATGGTGGCCTGGGCTCCATGTAATAAAAGCCAAAAAGGAAATCTTGTGACAGCAGTTTAAATTTCACTGCTCATTACGGCGGCTTTGTCACAGGGGAGAGGGGGCCGTCCCTGAAGAGCCAAGCTGCCCTGCTTGTTTCCCCCTCCCTCTTACCCCCTCTGTATTTAACACTCCAGCTTTTCCATTAATAAACTGTGAGCTTGTGAAAATATGCGCATACAACTATGCACAAGGCTGATTCTGGTGTTTCTCTAGTTTGTCTTGCCTGTGCTGATGTAAAAAGACAAGAGGCAGACAAAACAAAAAACATGTCCTCTGTCTCCTTGTTGGCTCAGGCCCCGTTTACACTAAGCCGGATAAGGTTATCCAGGGTAAATCCCACCTAACCTTATCCGTGTCCACACACACACAATTCCACCGTTTAAGACCCCCTCCCCTCCTTCGTCCGCCGGTGCAACGCGACCTAATACGCATGCGCGGAAAATGCGCATGTCATAGTCACCTCCAGTGTTGCTTTGTGTGCAAGTTCTTAAATGTAACTTATCTGAACAATATCCAGTGTTGTAGTATTTCAATTAACTGGAATCCAGTGTGCTGTGGGGCCCTATTGTCGTGAATCACACCTGAGCCATCATAAATTAATCAAATCTTTATTAGACACATAAATAATGTGATAAAGAACATTTTACATCAATCAAACTAGGGATCTAGATATCTGGTCAGGACACTCCTCACTGTTTTGCCTTCACCTTCATTGTCCATTCCAATTTGTTGACTTGGACCTAGACGTTAAGTCCGCGACATACAGTCTGCTTTGCCAGTCCAAATGCATTCGCTGTTTTCCCTCGGCGGCCAGGTAATACAAAGCACACGCTACCTTTTTTATCACATCCACGGGAGCCAGCATTCTCGTTGACTCTCCTTCGACAAATGGACAAAGTTTTTTGTTAAGTAGAATCACAGCTGACCTAGACATTCGAAAGTTCTCTTGCCGTCTGAGAAGTGTTGTATCCTAAATAGCTGCAATTGCTTTCTCTTAAGGTATTCATGTGTGATTTCCACAAGCGTCTGTACAGACGGAAGGAGAAACACGGGCATGTCTGGATGACTCGCCTTCACATTTCCAGTGGTTAGCTCCGAGTTAGGAAACCGCTTTATTATGAAGCGGGCTGTGGCGCGTTCTTTCTGACGTCACTTCCTGTGTGGGGCGCGGTTTTTCTGGCGTCACACAATCAATGAGTCCATATAGGGCTGGGCGATATATCGATAGCGCGATATATCGATAGCGCGATATATCGCGGGTTTGTCTCTGTGCAATATAGAAAATTATTATATCGTGATATCGAGTATACGTTCTCACACAGTTGCTTTTAGCTGCGGGCATTACAATTCAGGCTCTACTCGCTCTTTCCTGTCTCTCCTTCTCACAGACAGCAAGCGCACCTTCTTGCATACGTCACGTCATACGTCACATACGTGTACGCCCTCCCCGAGCAGAGAGGTAGCAGCATGGCTAACGTTAGCTGTGATGCTAGCGGTAATACGAGCGAAAGAAGGTGCGGATCTGGTAACAAATGAAGGGATAATAAATTCCCAAGAAAAACAGCAGGGGGTCCATCGTCTGGCGGTGGCTTGGCTTCAAGTGGGAAGATGTCGAACAGACAACCGTATATCGTCAAGTGTGGGGCGAAAGCGTTGCTGTAAAAAGTAGTAGTAGCCTACTGCTAATCTGTAGCATCATTTGAAAAGTCCCCTGCTAGTGAATGAAGAGTGCTCACTCCAATCCAATCCACTTTATTTAATTGCACATTTAAACAACAAACATGTTTCCAAAGTGCTGCACAACAATATTAAAAACAATATTCACGTACTCCGCACGTCAACATCTCCGTTTGGTGCCACACGTCCACACCATCAAAATGCAGAGGCAAACATTTCCAGATCAACACCGTATGAAAAAAATAGTGATTTTTTTTTGTTGTGATTTCCTTCTCTGCATGAAAGTTTAAAAGTAGCTTATATTAATGCAGTATGAAGAAGAATGTTTTAATGTAGACACATAGAATCATCATACTGCTGTGATTATATGCATAAAGTGTTCATTCAAGGCTAAGGCAAAATATCGAGATATATATCGTGTATCGCGATATGGCCTTAAAATATTGCGATATTTAAAAAAGGCCATATCGCCCAGCCCTAAGTCCATACAAAGCTAAGAGCCGGAGATTCAAGAAATACACGGCGCACTTACCCGTGTAAAAATTTGTCCAAGGAGGGAAACCTTAAACGCTGGTTTAGTGTGGCTGAAACGGGGCTTAGGCTAAATACTTATTTGTTTAAGGGGTTATCCGGCTTAGTGTAGACATAGCCTCACTCTACCTGGAGCATTGCAGGGAGATAAAACACATCTTTGTGGATTCAATGTAGAGGTCATTAAGGTTTGTTCTTGTATCCCGAGCACTTTTTTATTTGTATAAGCCAGTTAAGGGAGCTCATGGGTAATGGGAATTGAGAGGCATGCTTTAATTGTTTGTGGCGTGTGATAGGAGAAACAATAATGTGTGCGCGGCCCCAGGAGATGGCAGTCTGTTTGGCGGCTTAAAAAAAGAGCGTCTAAGATACGTTAGCACACGTTTTCTGATCCATAAAGCTCTCTCAGGTATTTGGCCGGCAGTAGTTTCTCCTGGCCTTACCTCCTCACCCTCTTTATGATCCGGTGCAGAGGCTTGAGGAAAAGAAAACCTCGCAGGCATCATAAATGAATCCTCCGAGTGTGTGTGTGTGTGTGTGTGTGTGTGTGTGTGTGTGTGTGTGTGTGTGTGTGTGTTTGCTTGCGGTCCTTGTTCTCTGCAAAGCTCTGCAGCACCACCTGATTTGACTTGGTAATGGGGCATTGATGAGTCTTGCGGGAAATCGAAAATGGCGCGCAAAGCTGCCACAGCCTAGACACAGTAGTGTGGGATGTGTGTATGAAGCGCCAGGAGGATGGCGGAGACATGCGTGACATGTATTGATGCCTTAGGCCCGCTGCTTTATACTTCAGGAGGCGGACACATGCTTTCAATTTGTGTTGTACTTTCACTCCACTCCCCTCTTAAAAAGATGCTTTCTCAAGGGCGACTAATCACAGAATAACAGGAACATAATAATGTAAACCATTATGTCTAAGAAAATGATTATTTTTGTATCTTCTTCCTCAGTCAACATGGCTACACATTAAATAAATGAAGTACATACATAAATTCACCCATTTTCTCATATCATTATTATTTTAAATGTAATTACCAATTACATTTTTTTAAGGCTAGATAAAACACAGTTTCATAGTATTTCATAAAAACATTTATTTTACATACATGTTAATGAATTTCCTACAATACATATGTGCATTTTATTCAACTTGCATGCATCAATCAAACTTATCAGCTTCATTGACATTACTTTATTGTTCATCCAAAAAAGGGACACAAAGTTTACAGTTACAGTTTATGAATAAACGGCAATTAAAATATCAAATGGTTGTAGTACCATTACAAAACGTAGTTATTGTGTTGACAATCCAATGCACGCAGCAAACAGAAGAAGTCAAATGTGCATGCAATTGTTACTGTTATAGCAAAACAATGGTGCAAGTCAAATCGATTGACAATTGACAAATATTTGAACAACAATTCATGGTGCGTTATTTAAAATATGTTCAACTGTCTCTTAAGAGGTGATGTGATTTGTCAATGACGTAAATACGGAAAATGTTCATACCTTGCATCAAAGGAGTCAAGAAAAGATGCCTCCAGTGGTGCTCTAATCCAGTGTTTTTCAACCTTTTTTGAGCCAAGGCACATTTTTTCCGTTGGAAAAATCCGGAGGCACACCATCAGCAGAAATCATTAAAAAACGAAACTCAGTTGACAGTAAAAAGTTGTTGTCACAATTGTTGAATGTGAATTTAAACCTTAACCAACCATACATCACTATAGCTCTTGTCTCATGACCTGTCTGTCACATCATACCGTGACTTATTTTGAGTTTTTTTGGTGTTTGTAGTTCTTGTCTTGCGCTCCTATTTTGGTGTTTTTTTTCCTAATTTTTTGGTATTTTCCTGTAGCAGTTTCATGTCTTCCTTTGAGTGATATTTCCCACATCTACTTTGTTTTAGCAATCAAGAATGTTTCAGTTGTTTTTATCATTCTTTGTGGGGACATTGTTGATCGTCATGTCATGTTCGGATGTATAATGTGGACGCCGTCTTTGCTCCACAGTAAGTCTTTGCTGTCGTCCAGCATTCTGTTTTTGTTTACTTAGTAGCTGGTTCAGTTTTAGTTTTGTTCTGCATAGCCTTCCCTAAGCTTCAATGCCTTTTCTTAGGGGCACTCACCTTTTGTTTATTTTTGGTTTAAGCATTAGACACCTTTTTACCTGCACACTGCCTCCCGCTGTTTCCGACATCTACAAAGCAATTAGCTGCCTGCTGCCACCCATTGATATGAAAGAGTATGACATAGTTACTCTGCCGAGCTGTAGACAGCACCGACACTCAACAACAACACATCATTTGCAGACTATAATTACTGGTTTGCAAAAAATACTTTTAACGCAAATAGGTGAAATTAGATAATCTCCAACGGCACACCAGACTGTATCTCACGTGGCACAGTGGTTGAAAAACACTGCTCTAATCGATTGGCCACCAATCATTATTGGCTAATTTAATTGGAAAAGAATGTGATTGGCATCCCCTTCGATGCTGATCACAAAAAAAACGATCTCTTGTAGCTCATACCTTTCAGATTGTTCCTTTTACTGACAGACACATCTACTGGCCAGCAGCTAACTGAGTTTGTGTCTGTCAATTCACCGTGCAGAGCGCTCCTTCTTTGTTAATATCACCTTCATTGCGGCAAATAATTACAAGTATTATCACTGGGTAACTGGAGAAAGAGGCTAAAAGTGTGACACAACCTCGAGAGCAGAAAACATGTTATTGTCTAAGATAGCTGCTAAACTAGCTTGATACAACAGACACTTAAAGCTTAGTTCACATTAACAGACACGTAAATAGAACCAGCTATGAACAGGAAATTAACAAGTAGATTAATAATAGTCTAGAGCGAGAATCATAGCTACAGAGCACCAGAGGTACAAACACATAAGGGGGTGGGTGAATTGATCCATATATTGGTAGTGTCGATGCCAAGGTTAGTTACAGTATATATGATTGATACTAGTGATTAAATTGCTATATATATATTTTTTTTAATCTGTTTTTTGTTATTATTTACAAATTCAGGGAGTAAGTCCCTGGACACAGTAAGACTTTATTGGCATTAACAAAATGAGTAGTAGATCATGGGAGTTTTTGCTTTTGTTTGGTTATTTTGCACCTTTGACTTTATTTAGCTTGTATGTAGTAAAAGAGAATAATTCAATATTGTAGTTTAAGTATTGTGTTGATATTTAAACTTCCTTCCTGTGTGTTTTGCTTATTATAATTACCGTATTTTCCGCACCATAAGCCGCCCTGGGTTATAAGCCGCGCCTTCAATGAACGGCATATTTCAAAACTTTGTCCACCTATAAGCCGCCCCGTGTTATAAACCGCATCTAACTGCGCTAAAGGGAATGTCAAAAAAACAGTCAGATAGGTCAGTCAAACTTTAATACCGGTAATATATTAAAAACCAGCGTTCTAACAACTCTGTTCACTCCCAAAATGTACGGTAATGTGCAAATGTGCAATCACAAACATAGTAAAATTCAAAATAGTGCAGAGCAATAGCAACATAATGTTGCTCGAACGTTAATGTCACAACACACAAAATAAACATAACGCTCACTTTCTGAAGTTATTCTTCATTCATAAATCCCTCGAATTCTTCTCCTTCGGTGTCCGAATTAAAAAGTTGGGCGAATACGGGATCCAAAATGGCCGGCTCCGTCTCGTCCAGCAGTTCTGTGAATCCTACCTTCCGGAAAGCTCGGACCACAGTTGTGACCGAAATATCCGCCCAGGCATTTACGATCCACTGGCAGATGTTGGCGTATGTCGTCCGGCGCTGTCTCCCTGTCTTAGTGAAGGTGTGTTCGCCTTCGGTCATCCATTGTTCCCACGCCGTTCGCAGTCGTGCTTTAAATGCCCTGTTGACACCAATATCGAGCGGTTGGAGTTCTTTGGTTAATCCACCCGGAATGACGGCGAGTGTTGTATTTGTGTGCTTCACTTGTTTTTTGACACCATCTGTGATGTAAGTTTAAATTCTGCGTTATACGCGTGTCGCTTAGTAGGAGCCATTTTGTGGTCTTTACAGATGTAAACACACAAATGAAATGAAACGCAATATCCGGGGGCTTCTTCTTCTACGGGGGCGGGTTGTTGCTTACAGTAGAAGAAGAAGCGCTTCCTCTTCTATGGGGGCGGGTGCTTACCTTGGCGGTTGCTTACCATAGAAGAAGAAGCGCTTCCTCTTCTACGGAGAAAAAAGATGGCGGCTGTTTACCGTAGTTGCGAGACCGAAACTTTATGAAAATAAATATTTATATTAATCCATATATAAGGCGCACCGGGTTATAAGCCGCACTGTCAGCTTTTGTGAAAATTTGTGGTTTTTAGGTGCGGCTTATAGTGCGGAAAATACGGTATTATTAAAAATCGAAAAATAAAATGATTTATCATTTTAAATATTCAGTTCAGTTTCAGTTTATTTCGAACATGCATTTGATACAAGGTAATGCATCACACAATTCCAGTTGTTTCATTACAGCACGTCGGAAAAGGAGTAGGAAGAAGCAGAGCATACTTAATCCTACTCCTTTTCATACCATAGCAGTTTTAACCAATTTCCTTGTTCTCTGTAACAGAACAGTGAACAAATAAATAATATACAATAGTAAGCAAACAAATATTAAATTCATAAATAATCTTTGTCTCAATAACAAAAAAAAGGGTTCAAGATGTTCATCATAATTCTTGTTCTGTGTACTTTGTGAACACTTGTAGTTTGAACAGTCTCTTAAACTGAATCATATTGGTGCTTTGTTTGATTTCTTTGGTTAATCCGTTCCATAATTTAATTCCACATACAGATATGCTAACGGTTGTAAGTGTTGTACGAGCATACACATGTTTTAAATTAGATTTTCCTCTAAGGTTATATTTCTCCTCTTTTGTTGAGAAGAATTGTTGTACATTCTTGGGTAGCAGGTTATAGTTTGCTTTGCACATCATTTTAGCTGTTTGCAAATGCACCAAATTATTGAATTTCAATAATTGTGATTTAATGAATAAAGGGTTTGTATGTTATCTATATCCAACATTATGTATTATTCTAATTGATCTTTTTTGTAACACCGTTAGTGAATGAAGCGCACTTTTGTAGTTGTTTCCCCTTATACCTACACAATAACTCAGATATCATAACACTAGCAAGCAGTAAAGAATATGAAGTGATTTTTGGTATTTTAAAGTAAAATGTAATTTTAATGGCTAATAAAGTCCCTGTAACTACAAAGTATTGAATACCAACATTTGTATTATGATCATCGTATCGGCTGCTCTGACTTATGGATGATCGGTATGAGAATTGGCAGCATAAACCTTAATCAGAACACCCCTAGATGCCACTGTAGAAAATGAGCCTGTGAGGGGAAAAAGGTCATAGTCATAGAAAAAACCCAAACAACACGGTGCTCGGTAAACTGTGCAAATTAGAAATAACTTTTCACAGCAGCACCTCTGCAATGCATGAGCTCTTTAAAAGGCATCAAGGGCGAATCCCCAGGATGGCGGAGGAAGGATGGCTCTATGTAATTTACATGCGCTTAAAGTTTCTATATTCAAGAAAGTTGCTTGTAATTCATTTGTAAAATGTGTGGCACCACTACACAAAAAACAGATTGATACAAAAGGAAATAATATTTAGAGATTCAATCGTTTAATTGAAAAATGTATCAATAATCGAAGTAATAATAGTTTGGTGCAGCTTTACTTTTTTCTAATCAAAACAAAAACATTGGTATTGTCATTATCCAAGTCAAATAACGCAGTTGCCAAATGTTGACCTGACTATACAATAATACAATCACCCGCTCGCTCTTGTTCGAGACATGTTTTTGGAAAAAAAATTCAACGCAAAATTAAAGACAAAGTATTTTCTAATCACATTTTTATAACGAAAAAATATGTTTGATTACAATAAAAACAGTTGCCTGATATTTTTTTAATGACTGGTTTCATAGATTAGTGTTATCTTAAAATTTTGAAGCAAATGACTTAGACTTTGGAATTAGACTTAGACTTCCTTTTATTGTCATTGAAATTTGAACTTTACAGTACAGATAAGAACAACATTTTGTTGCATTAGCTTGTTGTAGTGCAGGATAATAGAGCAATAAGGTGCAGATAAGGGGTGACATGGCGTAGTGGGTAGAACAACCGTGCCAGAAACCTGAGGGTTGCAGGTTCGCTCCCCGCCTCTTGCCATCCAAAAATCGCTGCCGTTGTGTCCTTGGGCGGGACACTTCACCCTTTGCCCCCGGTGCCACTCACACCGGTGAATTGAATGATGAATGATAGGTGGTGGTCGGAGGGGCCGTTGGCGCAAATTGCAGCCACGCTTCCGTCAGTCTACCCCAGGGCAGCTGTGGCTATGAAAGTAGCTTACCACCACCAGGTGTGAATGATTGATGGGTTCTACATGTAAAGCGACTTTGGGTACTTAGAAAAGCGCTATATAAATCCCAGTTATTATTATTATTAGATATAAATAAATAGATTACTGTACAGATAAAAATATATTGCACTTTTGCATATGCATCCACGTTTATGGATGTATGTTATGTTGTCTTTATATTCTAGCGAGTTAATCTGTTACGAGTGTACAGCTGTACAAATTTGATCATCGAGGGCTGCACGATTTTGAGAAAGAAACCAAATTGCTATTTTTCTCTCCAAGAGTGCGATTCGATTTGCAATTTTTATATTTATACATAAAAATGCATAAAACTGCTAAAGTAAGGCGGACGGAGTGGCGTGGTGGGTAGAGCAAGTGGTGTTTGTTATTAGCGTACTTAGCAGTAACTTGCCGACCGTTTCCTTAAAGGGAAACATTATCACAATTTCAGAAGGGTTAAAACCATTAAAAATCACTTCCCAGTGGCTTATTTTATTTTTCGAAGTTTTTTTCAAAATTTTACCCATCACGCAATATCCCTAAAAAAAGCTTCAAAGTGCCTGATTTTAACCATCGTTATATACACCCGTCCATTTTCCTGTGACGTCACATAGTGATGCCAACACAAACAAACATGGCGCATAGAACAGCAAGCTATAGCGACATTAGCTCGGATTCAGACTCGGATTTCAGCGGTTTAAGCGATTCAACAGATTATGCATGTATTGAAACGGATGGTTGTAGTGTGGAGGCAGGTAGCGAAAACGAAATTGAAGAAGAAACTAAAGCTATTGAGCCATATCGGTTTGAACCGTATGCAAGCGAAACCGACGAAAACGACACGACAGCCAGCGACACGGGACAAAGCGAGGACGAATTCAGCGATCGCCTTCTAACCAACGATTGGTATGTGTTTGTTTGGCATTAAAGGAAACTAACAACTATGAACTAGGTTTACAGCATATGAAATACATTTGGCAACAACATGCACTTTGAGAGTGCAGACAGCCCAATTTTCATCAATTAATATATATTCTGTAGACATACCCTCATTCGCTCTCTTTTCCTGAAAGCTGATCCGTCCAGTTTTGGAGTTGATGTCAGCAGGCCAGGGAAGCTAGGATCGATATTCTTCTCTTGATCATCTTCGGTGGCATAAGGGACGGTGTAAGCCAAGACATCCAGGGGGTTTAGCTCGTTCGTCTGCGGGAACAAACTGCCGCCATTGCTTGCCGTGCTAGCGAGGTCCTTTGTCCCTGAATTGCTCACACTCTCCGGCAGATTCAATGGGGGTCTGGCGGCAGATTTCTTTGACTTTATCGTTGGAAATGCATCTGCTTTGAGTGTCGCAGGATATCCACACATCCTTGCCATCTCTGTCGTAGCATAGCTTTTGTCGGTAAAGTGTGCGTAACAAACGTCCAATTTCTTGCCACTTTCGCATCTTTGGGCCACTGGTGAAATTTGAATCCGTCCCTGTTCGTGTTGTTACACCCTCCGACAACACACCGACGAGGCATGATGTCTCCAAGGTACGGAAAACAGTCGAAAAAACGGAAAATAATTGATTTGACTCGGTGTTTGAGAAAATGGCGGATTGCTTCCCGATGCGTGACGTCATCGCTCCGAGAGCGAATAATAGAAAGGCGTTTAATTCGCCAAAATTCACCCATTTAGAGTTTGGAAATCGGTTAAAAAAATATATGGTCTTTTTTTCTGCAACATCAAGGTATATATTGACGCTTACATAGGTCTGGTGATAATGTTCCCCTTTAAACATTTTTGATTAGCCAGGAGGCAAAAGGGCTCAACAATTCTGATTAGCCAACATGTGTCTTATGCAAATCTTGCGCTAAAACCTTGATGTCGATTCGATGCCAATTAATCGTGCAGCCCTATCGGACAGACACGCTTTTGATCTGATATTGGTGTATCATGACCATATAATACATAGTTTCTAGATATGTTGTTGATATATTGAAACTGTGCAGCTGCAATGACATATATCGAGATATTGAATATATATCGTGTTCTTTGTACAGCAATTATATCCATCTTTAGCAGTGAATGACTATTGCTCTCAGTGTGGAGAACATAAAAGGTAGTGGCTGAGCCATGAGTAGTGGTAGGGGAGATAAAAGCAGGTTGGCTTAAGCACTCTGTTATATGAAGCACATTTCTACTGCAGTTGATGTAGCCACTAACATCATAATTCATCTCTGTTTTTATCACACCCACGCTTGGGCGCGCCCACACGCGCACACACACACACACACACACACACACACACACACACACACACACACACACACACACACACACACACACACACACACACAAACATTTCCTCTCAACAGCGAGGGTCGGCCCCTACTAATATATAAAAGTGATTCTGAGATGAAATGCTCATCATTCTGCAGTCTCGCTGTGGACATCCAGCAGATGAGTGGCGGAGGGGGGGAAAAAACAACAAGCATGGACTGCCTGCCTGCCCGATTCACTCACAGGGGCATCGTGTCTGTGTTATCTCCACTGCTAGTGCCACAATTAATATTAATATGCTTTAAAGCGCAGTACCGCAGCCCTGCCTCTCTTGCCATTGTGTATGTGTGTTGGGGATTCAGAAGGAAGAGCACAATCAAAACCAGCTCGATATGACAGTCCTCATGTCAGCTGTCTCAGAGCTGGAGGGATATATGGATAAAGGCGATGGATGGATGGATGTGAATCTCAGCCTCCGTGTCGCCGTGCGGACACGTCCCTTTGCAGCGTGCACGGCAACCGGGCTGCAGGCAACAATCGGCCTGTTTATTTAGTCGTGTTGTAATAATGCTTGACCTTTTCCGAGTCCACAGCCTGCCCTTTAGCGCCTTAGCCTCTCATCGTATACAGTATGTGTGTGTGTGTGTGTGTGTCAGAATGAAACACACACACACACACATGCTAAGAGAGAAAAGAGCCCCTCTTTTGCAGGGAGCTTCATGGTCTGCCAACTCCACGAGTGGATTGTTCCAAATTAGTATGCATTAGGTGGTTAGAGCAAAGCATTTAATTATGCAAGATGGCACTAAACTGTCTATGTTATGATTAGCCCAACACGTTACACCCTTAATTCTTCATTTTTACCCCCCGCTCGCTCTTGTCTCTTCATGGTTGAGGGGGGGTGGTGGTGAAGGAGAAAGATGCTCCCTTATTACTACCCTCAGAAGCATCCCCAGTATCTCCACGGGAGGATTTTTTTCTTTCCGTGCCACATGGTGTTTTGTCAGACAATATGCAATCAAGTAGATATATATGCTCATCCGTGCTTTCACTTAGCCGCCTTTCATGCTCGACAAAAAAAGAAATCTTGGGCAGCATGCAGTGGTTCCAAGGCAGAGTGAGAGCGAGGGAGGCAGTCAGTATCTGTAGAAGAACCCGAGCAGCTCCCCGGAGGAGCCCATTATACAGAAAAGATATCAAACCATGAATCATTTACGCTCGTCCTCTCCTGGCTTCTCTTATGCCTGCACAACCAGCCGGCCCTCAGCTTGCTTTTCTCCGCATCCTTAATGAATGATAATTACACTCAATCAAAATTTGCTACTGTATTTAATGTATTATTGATTATTTTGTCCCCCAAGCGGACAAATGTGTTTTGCCCTTCACTGCATATTTGCTGCTATGTTAGTACTATAATTAGACTGACGTGTTATTTATATTATATGGTTGTTTTTTGTCTCAAAAAATTGGGCTGAGGTAAGCATTTGCGGGCATAGTTAATTTACTTTTTTTCTGTGTCTTTTTATCACACACATTCAACAAAACAGGTTACATGTATATCAGTATATATTATATACTGTATATCCATCCATCCATCCATTCTCTACCGCTTATTCCCCTCGGGGTCGTATAATTTGTAAATATTACATATATGTTACATTTTATATTGCTACTATGGTACATTTTTAGTCTACTTAATACCTGCATTATTCTTTCAATCCTTACCCTTTCCATCCATTGTAACTGAGCTACTGTGTGGAACAATTTCCCTTGTGGATCAATAAAGTTTGTCTAAGTCTATTTTTAACATATCAGTTTCTTAGTTTGTAAGAGACAAGCGGTAGAAAATGAATGGATTTTAGTTCATTTTTTTATGCAGGTAGATCAAAGTATTTGCTGAAAAACACTGAGGATTTTTGCAAAAAACCAATAGTGGGTGAAATGGCCTCCAATTTATTTTGCAATATACATTGCAGCCTCTGCGCTCACGATGTATGATATATTATTTGGTATGTCCATATTAATAAATAATAATTTCATAATAAATAACAAATCTGTTACAAATGCTCCCTATTTGGCTGCTGACATATTTGGGAAAATATTGTGTCATACACGGTTGTATTATTTTGTCAAAACTATTATATACAAACTACTATCTAATCACTGTAGTATACAGATATTATACTTGGTCGTGTTACTGTCAATATTTGGATCCATTTTGTTTACTTAGACTTAGACACACTTCAATGATCCACAAAGGAAATTCTTCCACACAGTAGCTCAGTTACAAAGGATGGAAAGGGTAAGGATGGAAAGGATCGTGCACAAAAGGGCACAAAAAGAGAGACGTTCAAGAGCTCTAGCTTGTGTGTTAAGTAAGAACTTTACAGTACTTTATATTAGAAATGGCACTAAAACATTTACTACTAAAACATTTTGATAGATTTTTGAGCGCCTTGTGTATGTTCTATATTTTCAATGGGACATTTAAAATGTTGGTGTTTACTTGAGGCGTATCTCTTATGTTTGACTGCCATCTACTGATCACACTTATCATTACACAATGTACCAAATAAAATAGTGTAGCGTCCCGGAAGAGTTGGTACTGCAGGGAATTCTGGGTATTTGTTCAGTTGTATTTATGTTGCTTTGCGGTGCAAATATTCTCCCCAAATGTGTTTGTCATCGTTGTTTAGTGTGGTTTCACAATTAGGCACATATTTATGACAGTGTTGGCGTTGTTTATACGGCCACCCTTAGTGTGACATGTATGGCTGTTGACTAAGGATGCACTTCATTCACTTGTATATGGCAGTGTTTTTCCTTGACTCATTTTTTGAGTCAAGGCGCATTTTTTTCATTGAAAAAATCCGGAGGCACACCACCAGCAGAAATCATTTAAAAATTAAACATAGTAGACAATAAAAAGTTGTCACAATTGTTGGATATGAATTTAAACCATAACCAACCATGCATCACTGGCTCTTGTCTCAAAGTAGGTGTACTGTCACGACCTGTCACATCACGCCGTGACTTATTTTGAGTTTTTTGATGTTTTCCCGTGTGTAGTGTTTTAGTTCTTGTCTTGCGCTTCTATTTTGGTGGCTTTTCCTGTTGCAGTTTCATGTTTTCCTTTGAGTGCTATTCCCCGCACCTGCTTTGTTTAAGCAATCAAGAATATTTAAGTTGTTGCTATCTTTTTTTGTGTGGACATTGTTGTCATGTCATGTACGGATGCACTTTGTGGACACCGTCTCTGCTCCACACGCTGTAAGTTTTTGCTGTCCTCCAGCATTCTGTTTTTGTTTACTTTGTAGCCGTTTTAGTTTCGTTCTACATAGCCATTCCTAAGCTTTAATGCCTTTTCTAAGGGGCACTCACCTTTTGTTTATTTTTGGTTTAAGCATTAGATACCTTTTTACCTGCACGCTGCCTCCCGCTGTCGCCTGCATATTGTGATCACGGCAAACCATCGCCGTCGCACACAACGTGTTCCCGACATCTACAAAGCAATTACCAGAGATGGGACCAAGTCATTGTTTTGCAAGTCACAAGTAAGTCTCAAGTCTTTGCCCTCAAGTCCGAGTCAAGTCCCGAGTCAAGACAGGCAAGCCCCTAGTCAAGTCCAAAGTCAAGACTGGAAAGTCTCAAGTCAAGTCCTAAGTCCTGCATTTTGAGTTTCGAGTCCTTTCAAGTCCTTTTAACCACAGACTAATATATTAACACAGATTGTGTATGCTTTTCAAATGCTGTATTTATTTATTAAAACAAGTGCATTTTAAATTGCAGGAAAGAAAATTGTGCTGACATTGCACTTTATAATAGCACTATTAACCAGTCATTTTAAATATTAACTCATTCCTTTACAGAACAAACACATTGAAAAATAAAGTGCAAATGTACTTATTTGTACAAAAGTGTTAACATTGAAAAAACATGACATATACGTGAACATAACAAAAAAGTTTTACTTTTTATATGTCAGGGCCCTATGCTGCATTGCATTTGCAAAAGACCAAATTAGCCAAGAGTCTGTCAGTCATTTGTGCACGATGGGGGCGTAGTATGATGCCACCATGGCTGAAAACTCGCTCCACTGGAGCACTGGATGCAGGCACTGCCAAGACTCTCATGGCCACTCGGAACAGTGAAGGAAGAGTCTTCATGTTCAATGCCCAGAACAAAAGGGGGAGAGAGTTTTTTTTGGGTTGGTGCACTACTTGTAAGTGTATCTTGTGTTTTTTATGTTGATTTAATTTAAAAAAAATAAATAAATAAATTTAAAAAATTCTTGTGCGGCCCAATACCAATCGATCCACGGACCAGTACCGGGCCGTGGCCCGGTGGTTGGGGACCACTGAGGTAAACAACCAACAGTATGTCAGAAAGCTAGCTAAAACGGTACACATATTCATAATATAGTATACATTTTAACTGACCTTTATTTTACTATTTTTGTCTTTTTTTTAGGTGGCTAAAATACGCGGTGCTGCTGACCGCCGTCTAACGTTACGTGTGATATATTGACTAACATAACCCTGCTTAAAAAAATCACTGAACAAAAAGTATGAATAAGGTAGTGAACTGCAACAGATTCCCGTGTTTGCAATAACGTTATAACGTTACACTTTACACAGCAAATAAAAGTCACGTTACTTAGCCAATAAACGTTATCTTACATTCAAAACTTACCGTTCTTTGTGCAACTTCAAATGCCGGACGAAGTTGGAAGTTGTTGCCTCTCCATCAGTAATTTTCGAACCGCATGTGTTGCATGCTGCAAACCGTTTTGTGTTGACCACCTCGTAATTTTTATACCCAAACGAAATTATTTTAGGCATCATTTTTTGTTCACTGGCGTGTGGTTTGGACATGTCTTCTTCGTTGGTTGTCCTGCAATTTGATTGGATGAATGCTGTGTGATGAAAACAAAATAGATCTAATTTGATTGGCTGTTGTACTGACAGCACACCAGCTGACACACGCAACGCTGATAAACAAGTACACAATGAAAAATACGGAGCGCTCCCGAATAACTTTTTCATCTTTGGGTTTTGGGGAAAGTAGCAAGTCATGTCAAGTCATGTCAATTCAAAAGGCTCAAGTCCAAGTGAAGTCACAAGTCATTGATGTTAAAGTCTAAGTCGAGTTGCAAGTCTTTTTACATTTTGTCAAGTCGAATCTAAAGTCATCAAATTCATGACTCGAGTCTGACTCGAGTCCAAGTCATGTGACTCGAGTCCACACCTCTGGCAATTACCTACCGTCTTGCACCTCCTGATAGGGTATGGTATAACATGGTTACTCTGCCGAGTTCTAGACAGCACCGACACTCTACAACGGCACATTATTTGCAGATTATAATTACTGATTTGCAAAAAATATTTTTTTACCCAAATAGGTGAAACTGCATAATCTCACACGGCACACCAGACTGTATCTCACGGCACACTAGTGTGCGCCGCGGCACAGTGGTTGAAAAACACTGATATATGGGGCGTTCAAAATCAACATGATCATTAAAATTGGCTCGGATCATACAGAGTGACATCTTATTTTGACATCTTTAACTTAAGACCATTTTCACCCCATCCAACGCTACAAAAGCTTTGAGGTGGGTAAGCTCAACCAAATGTATTCCTTGCATTAGGCGCACTGGGTTATAAGGAGCGCTATTGAGTTATGAGGGGGAAAAAAACTCTAAAAAAGGTTTTAAGTACGCCTTATAGTCATAAGTCCGGGAAATACGGTATATGTTTCCTGGTGCTCCTCGGTAAAACATCTTCTTTGAGTATTTAACTTGGGCGACAGCATCAGTCCGCATTATTTCGGAGAGAATTGCATTACAATTGTCTATTTGAGGAATAACTTTCATTTGGGAAGGAGGGCAGTCTTTCTGTGTCACTACTGCAACTCTTTTCCTTTTCTCAATCTGCAGCGTGCCGCAAGGATGGTGTTGTAGCGCTTCCTGTTGTTTGCTGGCTGCTCTGTGTTTTGTATGAAAGGTGGAGGGGCACGAGGGTTAATGTGCTGGAAAAGAGTGATTTAGGTCAGCGGTCGTGTCTGCATCTGTCACTCTGACAGGCGGCTGCTTTATGAGGCTGTGTGCTGTTGAATAAAGGAGAGCACGAGAGACAAGCGAGGAGCGATGGGTGCTTTTTCAAATGGAAAGAAGTCGAAACCTGACTCCACCGTGATTTGTGCTCTGGGCGACAGGCGCCGCTATTACAAGAGGCCGTTTGATATAAACCTAATCAGCTTCAGCTCTTTATTGAGCATCAGGACTGTTGAAGCTGCTGCAAATAAGTGAATGTCTCCCTGCCTTTTCTCTACTGGTTTATCCTTCACGCTTGTGATGATGATGTCGCTCTCGCTGCATTCCCCTTCCCGTCTCTTCATAACCTCTTCTACGTTTTCTCTCTCGCCCTCTTCCTCCATTTTCAGTCAGGAGTGCACTTCAGTTTCTGTGTAAACACCACAATCATTGATGGGGAAAAGTGCTGCCATCTCTATGCGCAGGACTTAGAGGAGCCATTTTGTGTCTTACTTATTAACGTGTCTATCTGGTTTAAGCGCTATGACCCATCTGCATTGTTTCCTCTTGCTTGCGGTTGGATTTGTTTTGCAACCGTTTCACATGAATTACTCTGGTCAATAAGTTACGTTCTGTTGCATTTTATGTGTCACAAAAAAGAGAAGCTGCACTTTGATTACATTAGTATGTATTAGTGTTGTCCCGATACTAATATTTTGGTACCAGTACCAAAATTATTTCGATACTTTTCGGTACTTTTCTAAATAAAGGGGACCACATAAAATTGTAGTATTGGCTTTATTTTAACACAAAATCTTACGGTACATTAAACATATGTTTCTATTTGCAAGTTTCTCCTTAAATAAAATAGTGAACATACTAGACAACTTGTCTTTTTGTAGTAAGTAAGCAAACAAAGGCTCTTAATTTAGCTGCTGACATATGCAGTAACATATTGTGTCATTTATCATTCTATTATTTTGTCAACATTATTAAGGACAAGTGGTAGAAAATGAATTATTAATCTACTTGTTCATTTACTGTTAATATCTGCTTACTTTCTCTTTTAACATGTTCTATCTACACTTCTGTTAAAATGTAATAATCACTTATTCTTCTGTTGTTTGATACCACAAATTTGGGTATCAATCCGATACCAAGTAGTAACAGGATCATACATTGGTCATATTCAAAGTCCTCATGTGTCCAGGGACATATTTCCTGAGTTTATAAACATAATATACATTTCAAAAAACAAAAGAAGATGTTGTGATGCCAAACAATATTGACGTAATCATAGTAGTATCGACTAGATACGCTCTTGTACTTGGTATCATTACAGTGGATATTAGGTGTAGATCCACCAATGGCATTTGTTTACATTTTGATGCCGGTGAGCTACGGTGTGTAGTGAAGCATGTTTAGCTATTCCTCGTCCTGCAGGGATGATACTTGTAAGAAACGTACTTTATTTGTCGCCATGGAGACCAGTATTAGTGATTTAGACGTAGCTAAAACACTGCCGACTGGGGCTGGACTTTAGCCGCTAGCTCGCTAGCCATGTCTTAAAGCACCTCCTCCGGTGGGCGTTTCAGTGTTATAACTTCACCTTTATCGTTAGTTTTTAAGCCAAAATGCGTCCGTTCTCCCTTTTCCGTTTACACACTGTGTCTATTTGCAATTTTCAGAGGCGGTATAGTACCAAGTATGATTCATTAGTATCGCGGTACTATACTAACACCGGTATACCGTACAACCCTAGTAGGTATTGGGTACGACATTTTGTGGTTACAATGCAAAAAGAAAAATAAACCTGCCAGGTTTTATGCAAGGTGTGTGTGTGAAATGCAGATCCAAACATGAAATCCAATTCAACATGTTAATGTAGCATGTTATCAGACAAAGGCATAATTTATTTATGTACGATCTTAATACTAGTTCTGAGAATTATTTATTCATGTAAAAAATATATATTTTGATTTAGTCATGCCTTGAAAACAACTCCAGCAAAATTACAACCAGCATAGGAGCCACCACCTGACGACAGCCGGCGTGAAAGAGGCACTTCATAGAGCGATTGTTTTGAATACCGTATGTTCCGCACTATAAGGCGCACCTAAAAACCTCTAATTTTCTCAAAAGCTGACAGTGCGCCTTATAATCCGGTGCGCCTTATATATGGACCAATATTGAGCCACAACAAACCTAAACTTCATTTTCATAAAGTTTAGGTCTCGCAACCACGGTAAGCAGCCGCCAACTTCTTTTTCCCCCGTAGAAGAAGAACTTCTTCTTCTACGGTAAGCAGCCGCCAACTTCATTTTCCCCCGTAGAAGAAGAACTTCTTCTTCTATGGTGGGCGGCCGCCGACTTCATTTTCCCCCGTAGAAGAAGAAGCGCTTCTAACCCATAAATGGCTCCTATTAAGAGACACGCTTACGACGCAGAGTTTAAACTTAAGACGATCAGTCACGCAGTAGAACGCGGGAATAGAGCAGCAGCGAGAGAATTTAACAAAAACGAATCAATGGTGTTTAATTCGGACACTGAAGAAGAAGAATTCGAGGGATTCGTGGATGAGGAATAACTTCATAAAGTGAGCTTTACATGTTTATTTTGTGTGTTGTGTTGTGTGACATTAACATTTGAGCAACGTTGAGTTATTGATATTGTTAATGCTTTGCACTATTTCGAGTGTTACTATATTGTGATTGCACTAACGTTTGATTTACCGTAACAGTACCGCTGTTTTTTACGTGTTTATTGAATCAGGGAAAAGTTCCCCTCCACTATGTGATATACCGTATTTCCTTGAATTGCCGCCTGGGCGGTAATTAATTTAAAACCTCTTCTCACTCCGGCGCTTACCAAAGGCATGCGGTAAATGTAAGCATGCGCTAATTATTTTAAAACCTCTTCTCACTCCGGCGCTTACCAAAGGCATGCGGTAAATTTAGGCCTGCGCTTATAAATTTGAGTGTGATGTAATACCATCATGAAAAGCACATTTAATAAAAAAAAACGTTATTATGGTCTTACCTTTACTTATAAATGAAGTCCATGCGCAGCTCCTTCTGAACAAAAGCATCGATAACTTGTTTATAGAAGTCTTCCTTATCTTTCTTCAGTTTTAAAAGTCTCTTTGTCTCAATGGAGATCTTCCTTTAATTATTACCTCCTGCTTCGATTGAAAGTCCAGTTTAGAAAACTGTTTTATTTTAGATATATAATCCTCCATGTTAAAAGTGCAAGCGAGAGGAAAAAATAAACAGTCGCTGCTAACTGTTGCTGCTTGTTGTCACTTCTTCTGCAGCCGAGTAGTCGCAAGAAGGATCACTAGCGCCCTCTACCACCAGGAGGCGGAAGTCATTTAATGACTCATATTTGACACACGCAGCTATGGTATATTAATAAAACATAGCTGCTTACTGTTTTTTTAGCATATTCAATAGCTTGGACCTTAAATCCTACTGAATAGCTCTTAATCTTCTTCCCTTTATGCGATTTCAAATGATTGAAATCAGCGTCCTCTATTTTAAAAATGATGACAGGTGAAGTGTCACTCGTGACGTGACGAGTTTGACCTGGCGGAAATTCTAGGCATATGCTAATTATTTTGCGAAACGAGTTTGACCCGGCGGAAATTCTAGACATGCGCTAATAAAAATAATATTTTGCAAAACGAGTTTGACCCGTCGTTAATACTGAGTCGGCGGTAATGCTAAGCTTGCGCTTATTATTTTGCGAAACGAGTTTGACCCGTCGGTAATTCTAGGCAGGCGGTAATGCTAAGCATGCACTTATTATTTTGCGAAACGAGTTTGACCCGGCGGTAATTCTAGGCAGGCGCATACTATATACCCGGCGGCAATTCAAGGAAATACGGTAAATATTGCACTGCATGTTATACCTTGCTGTTGTTAAAAGATAAACAAAACACCACGTCACTGACTTTACCTCGGGGAAAATAATAAAGCAGCTGTTTATTCATTTTGGGAGTGAACAGAGTTGTCAGAACGCTGTTTTGTAATCTATTTATAAAGTTTGACTAACCTATCTGACTGTTTTGTTGACATTCCCTTTAGCGCAGCTCCATCTAATGGATGCATAGGTGCGCCTTATAATCCGGTGCGCCTTATATATGAACAAAGTTTTGAAATATGCCATTCATTGAAGATGCGCCTTATAATCCGGTGCGCCTTATAGTGCGGGAAATACGGTCGTATTTTGACTTTTAATTTTTTCCTTTTGTCAATTAAGAACATTTAGCAAAATGCCAATTTATTTAAATTTAGACAAATAATATAGCTTTGCCTAACATAAGATCTCATTTTTGTAATTTCGACCTTAGAAGAGAATAGATTTAAATTTTTCAGGCAGTAAAGCTTTAAGCTGTTGCATAGGTCTGTGCTCTCTTTTAGTTTGCATAATAGTCCTGCTGAAATAGACCCATGTTTCAAGGAGCGTGCAATGGCTATCCTTCCCCTCACTACTTTGCAGCTGCTCTCTTGTTGCTTTGAAGCTTGTAGCGTTAGCACCGCTACGTATTCACTGGTAGCTCATAACCTAATCATCTGGAGCGCAATCATTGTCACCCAATTGCGTTCCTCTTGACCTCCCCAGATGGATGCAAACTACACTGCCTCTCTGCAGCGCCACCCCAATTACTGCGGCGTTAACGGTGATAAAGAAGGCTGCAATGGAAATGGCTGATTCTCGAGAACGCACACACTGCTCATAATTGGATTATAAGGAAGGCCACGGTAACAGCGTTAGTGGCCTCTGTGGATTCTAAACACTGACCAGGTATTCAGTGATTTACCCCCATCTGCATCTTACTACTAATGTGCATCTAAGCTGCGTCCTCACGGGGGCACCTCAAGTCTGACCCCGTTGTACAACTGCTGCTGGTGTGTGTGTGTGTGTGTGTGTGTGTGTGTGTGTGTGTGTGTGTGTGTGTGTGTGTGTGTGTGTGTGTGTGTGTGTGTGTGTGTGTGTGTGTGTGTGTGTGTGTGTGTGTGTGTGTGTGTGTATGTGTGTGTGTGTGTTTTAAAAAGGGGAGTTTGAGGGGGGGTTATGCTTATGGGATGCTCTCTCTTTTGCTTGTGACAGCTGTAGGATCAGAACAAAAAAGGCTGTGTATTTCTAAAGCAGCAGCCTACTTCATCCTTTTATACACACACACACACACACGCACACACACTCTTTATGAAATAGATTGTAGACTGTGCTGTTTGCAACTTGCTCTCAGTTACATTTTACATTTTCAATCGCCACCTCCTAGGTAATGTTACCAATAGTGGTTTAACAAACCATATATATTTTGAAAGTGTAAATATGTTTCACACTTACTAATTTGTTTAGCATGTAGGCTTGTCACATGAACACGCAGGGAGAGTGTGCACATTCACAAAGGCAGTCCCAGAGAAGCGTCGAAAAATTTGCAGTTTTATTGTTGTTACGACCGTCCATACACTCAGGCTTTGTCTACAGTACACTAAGCCGTATAACACGTTTAAACAAATAATTTAGCCAAATCCCCGTTTCAGCCACACTAAACTATCGTTTAAGGTCCCCCTCCTCAGACACTTTTTTACATGGGTAAGTGCGCCGTCTATTTCTTGAATCTCCGGCTCTTAGCTTTGTATGGACTAATTGATCGTTCACAAACTGAGTTAGGAGAGGAAGTGACGCCAGAAAGACCTCTCCCCACACACACGAAGTGACGCCAGAAAGACCACGCCCCACACACGAAGTGACGTCAGAAAGAACGCACCACAGCCAGCTTCATAATAAAGCGGTTTCGTAACTCGGAGCTAACCACTGGAAATATGGAGGCGAGTCATCCAGACATGCCCGTGTTTCTTCTTCCGTCTGTACAAACACTTCACACATGAATACCTTAAGAGAAAGTGATTGCAGCTATTTGGGATACAACATTTCTCAGACGGCAAGAGAACTTTCGAATGTCTAGGTCAGCTGTGATTCTACTTAGCGAAAAACTTTGTCCATTTGTCGAAGGAGAGTCAACGAGAATGCGAGCTCCCGTGGATGTGATAAAAAAGTTAGTGTGTGCTTATTATTACCTGGCCATCGAGGGTAGACTACGGAAAACAGCGAATGCTTTTGGACTGGCAAAGCAGACTGTATCAGTTATTGTCCGCCATGTATGTCGTGGACTCAACGTCTAGGTCCAGAGTATATAAAGTCACCAAAAATAAATGGACAATGAAGGTGAAGGCAAAATAGTGAGGAGTGTCCTGACCAGATATCTAGATCCCCAGTTTGATTGATGTAAAATGTTTTTTATCACATTGTTTACGTGTGTAATAAAGATTTTATGAATTTATGATGTCTCAGGTGTGATTCACTACAATAGAGCCCCACAGCACACTGGATTCCAGTTAATTTAAATACCACAACACTGGATATTGTTCAGTTAAGTTAAATTTAAGAACTTGCACACAAAGCAACACTGGAGGTGACTATGACATGCGCATTTTCCGCGCATGCGTACTAGGTCGCGTTGCGCCGGCGGATGGAGGGGGGAGGGGGTCTTAAACGGTGGCATTGTTGTGTGTGGACACGGATAAGGTCAGGTGGGATTTACCCTGGATAACCTTATTGGTTAAGGTAACGGATAAGGTAAACGGGGCCTCAATGACAGCGAGTATTAGTTATCTAAATCGCGTGCACGTGTTATGTGCGGGTATAGTTACAAGTAAAAGGGCGGTAAACAAGTAGGGCTGCAGCTATTGATTATTTTAATCATCTGTCGATTAGTTTGTTCGATTAATCGAGTAATCGGATAAAACACACTTTATAGCCTCAATGCATATTTTATGGAAAATAGTTTATGGCGTCACATTAGTGCCAAAAATCCGAGCGCATAAAAACTGTTATCGCGCGCTGATTCTCCAATTCGTGCGCGCGCAACACCCTTTTGCGCGCGCGTGGTGCCTTTTTGCGCGCGCGCGGTGCCTTTCTGCGCGCGCGGTGCCTTTCTGCGCGCGCGGTTCCTTTTTGTGCGTGCGCGGTACCTTTCTGCGCGCGCGCGACGCCTTTCTGCGCGCTCTCTGTGTACTCCTGGCATCTCTCCTCGCGCTGTCATGTTTCTTTTTGGCACTTTGGGGGCGGGTATGCTTAGACGGCCCCTTCTTTCTGATTGGTCAGGCGAAAAATGCTGAAAAATGCTCAGAGCCAATCAGAAGTATAGCAGGGCGGGTCATCGTCAATATGTATCAAGATTTACGGAGGAAGAAGTGGATAAAAAAAATGTCGCGCGCTGATGAAGGTTATTTCATACCACATAAACACAATACAGGGTAATACAAAATGTGACCCAAATAAATAATAAGACAACAAACACCATAATCACATATTTCAGCCAGAACTGGTCCACCAGCAATAACATCCAACCATAACATTATTTTATATTTTCACTTGAACATTTATTTTCTAATTTATGGAATTTCTTTTGATTCAGCCATAAAATTAATGAAATAATCTTTGAATTTTGTTTTTAAAATGTTAAAAATAGCTTTTAATAATGTATTCTGAAACATTTTAAAAATAATCAGAGAACTGACTAACACTGACCCTACACAACTATGTTGCACAATTAAGTCTTTTTTTTTTAAAGCGAAAGAGGTAATTTCAACAGGTACAGCATCCTATGTCATATCTACATGTAATAAGATTTGTAACAAGGCAAACCGTTTGTAAATTGGTCGAAAATCGAGCAAGTTATGGTAATTTAATTAGTACATGTACCATTGACATCAATGTAATGATTGAGGCTAGCTGTCCGAGGTAAGATGGCTACAACGTTGCTACACTGGAGAATGATTGGTCATATGAAAAATGCTCACAGCCAATCAGAAAGGAGGGGCCGTCTAAGCATACCCGCCCCCAAAGTGCCAAAAAGAAACATGACAGCGCGAGGAGAGATGCCAGGAGTACACAGAGAGCGCGCAGAAAGGCGTCGCGCGCGCGCGGAGAAAGGCACCGCGCGCGCGCGCAGAAAGCCACCGCACGCGCACAGAAAGGCACCGCGCGCGCGCAAAAAGGCACCACGCATACGCAAAAGGGTGTCACGCGCGCGCACGAAGTGGAGAATCAGCGCGCGATAACAGTTTTTATGCGCTCGGATTTTTGGCACTAATGTGACGCCATAATAGTTCAACACAAATATTTAGCTTACCACAACCGTATCCCCCCCCCCTAATAAATGCACATCATCAACATTGAAATTAAACTTTTAACATGTCTGCATTGATAAAAAATTAAAAATCCACTATTGGCCGCCTCACAGATCACGGCACCCTCACACCAGTGCTCTCATGTGTGCTTTATTGCAGTGGTCGTGAAGAAACTATTCCCGCATATTTTCTGCAATGCTGTAATTTAATTAATTGTTTTTAGACTAATTGAACGATTAATCGAAGCAGCATAATATAAAATGAAGTGTTTTTCTGATCAAATTAATTGATATGATTGGTTAATTGTTGCAGTCCTAGATACAATGCTTAAAACGAAAGTTAGTGCCCTCTTGTCGTCCGTGTAATGGTTGCAAACAGCCCCTCTAAAAATACTATTTTTAGATTACCGGTATATTAACGTCTACTTCGGTTGCGTTATGGAGGAAAACATACTCATATATGTGCTACTTTAATTAGGAAGAGTTTTTTTCATTCTTGCAACAGCAGCTCTGAGCTTTCCTTGTTGTCTGGCAACATTAAGAGAGGCATAATTAATTGACCCTGGCATCTCCCAAGTCCTGGAGCAGGTGTCTCGTCCATCACAGTCCTGGTGTCTTCCAGCAAAGCCTGTGGACCAATTAAGCTACTTTTTCTACCTGCGTACTCCAGATGCCTGTGGACGCGTGCGTGACACATTATATACCAGCCAGTGCCTGAAGGGGCGCCACTCTCATTCTGATATCTTTTCAAGACGGAGCTGAGCAGACTGTCTCCTTTCTACTCCCCCTGGAAATTTATTAAAGGGCAATGTGTGCTTTTTTCCTGTGCCTGGACGTTTTGATTTCAGCACCAGCCGATGCTTTCATGGCAGATAAAAAGCTCCTAGAACTACAGCATCTGTATTTACTGCCTCACTCTGCCTGCTTCCGCCAAGGGAGGAGGATGAGGAGGAGGAGAAAATGGAGGATAGGCCGCTGCATTCATGTGTCTTTACGTTGACGTGTTTCATCTGGAAAGAGTTGGTGGACAGACGGTCTACAGTGAAGCCGTCAATCAGCCGCTTTTCTAGCCCACTGCTATGTATTACTCTCATAAAAACTGGCAAAGGGAAGGTATTATTGTGACTTGTGACAGGCTTGTGACAGACCACAAAGAATTGTATGATATTTGGTGTAGTTGAAAAAAACCCAACACATTTTGTGAAATGATTTCTGCACTCATAATAGATAGGTTGTGTGTAATGTTGCTGTGAGGCAAGTTATTAGTCTCCAAGAATGCTGATAATATAGTTCAGTGTTTTTCAACCTTTTTTGAGCCAAGGCGCAATTTTTTCATTGAAAAAATTCGTAGGCACACCACCAGCAGAACTCAGTAGACAATAAAAAGTAATTGTCGCAATTGTTGGATTTGGACTCAAACCATAACCAACCATGCATCACTATAGCTCTTGTCTCAAAGTAGGTGTACTGTCACGACCTGTCACATCACGCCGGGACTTTTTTAGATTTTTTTTTTTTCCCCCCGTGTGTAATGTTTTAGGTCTTGTTTTGCGCTCTTATTTTGGTGGATTTTCCTGTTGCAGTTTCATGTTTTCCTTTGAGCGCTATTCAACGCACCTGCTGTGTTTAAGCAATCAAGAATATTTAAGTTGTTGCTATCTTTTTTTGTGTGGACTTTGTTGTCATGTCATGTATGGATGTACTTTGTGGACGCCGTCTCTGCTCCACACGCTGTAAGTTTTTGCTGTCGTCCAGCATTTTGTTTTGTTTACTTTGTAGCCAGTTCAGTTTTAGTTTCATTCTACATAGCCATCCCTAAGCTTTAATGCCTTTTCTAAGGGACACTTACCTTTTGTTTATTTTTGGTTTAAGCATTAGATACCTTTTTTCCTGCACACTGCCTCCCGCTGTCGCCTGCATATTATAATCATGACAAACCATCGTCGTCTCACACGTGTTCCTGACATCTACAAAGCAATTAGCTACCGGCTTCCACCTACTGATATGGTATGGTATAATAACATGGTTACTCTGCCGAGCTCTAGACAGCACCGACACTCAACAACAGCACATTATTTGCAGATTATAATTACTGGTTTGCAAAAAATATTTTTAACCCAAATAGGTGAAACTGCATAATCTCCCACGGCACACCAGACTGTATCTCACGGCACACTAGTGTGCCACGGCACAGTAGTTGAAAAACACTGATATGGCTAATTTCACCCTAAAGGGGTAATAGGTTAATAGTAAAGTGAATTATTTTATGTGTGCAAAACATTTTTAATTTAACAGAAATGGGCAACTATTTTTCTGTACTCATCATAATGTAATATTGACTTCTGCATCATTTTATTGAGCTTTATGGAGATCACAGATTGTCAAAAACGGTTACCGTTTACATGCAATATTCCCCTTAATTTTCCCATGTGCCTAAACTGGGGCTGGACGATATGGCTGAAAACTGTAGCATGATATTTAAAAAAATTATTGGTCGATACATCTATAATTATTGGTTTGCTTTTTCATTATCACCCATGGAAAATATAGACCAGGAGGAAAATATATTAAATGTTCACATTTTTATTTGAAATTTAACCTTCCTCTGATTATAATCTCCTCAGATATCAAGGCAGAAAGGGAAGGAAATGTCAACACAACCATGGAAAAGGAAGGAATATGTAAGAAATTCTTAAAGTGTTACAAAATAGTGCAAGGTGTGTTAATGTAAACATAGAGAAAGGTTGCATTTCATGTTAACAGAGACAACTTGACCCGACAGCTGACGCCTGTGACTGCATATCCATTTAACAAACTAACAATTACTGAATCATTGTTTTTCTTGTTATCATGTACTCTGATACATTTGTGTACAACATAAACAAGAGGGGAGACGGAGGAGTACCTTTCAGCAGCCTCAGAAACCTTGGGGTTGTGTTTGATCAGTCAATGTCTCTGGAGGGTCACTGTCGTCAACTGACCAAAAATAGTTTTTATCATCTCAGAAATATTTCTAAAGTGAGAAATTTGTTGTCAAAATTGGATCTCGAAATTATCATTCACGCGTTCATTTCGTCTCGCATTGACTATTGCAATTCTCTTTTCACTCTCTTCAATAAGTCAACGCTAAAGAGACTTCAGACTGTACAAAATGCGGCTGCTAGACTTTTGACCGGTTCACCCAGAACAGCCCATATCATACCCGTTTTATCCAGTCTTCATTGGCTTCCAGTTCAATTCCGCATTGAGTTTAAGATTTTAGTCCTGACATTCCGTGCGTTGCATGGTGGGGCCCCTCAGTACATCACTGATTTGCTATGCCCCTATTCCTCCGGTCTTCAGGCCAGGGTCTTCTAAAGATCCCAAAAACTCGTTTTAAAACCCGTGGAGACCTGGCATTTCAGGCTATAGCTCCCAGACTCTGGAACAATATGCACCAGTCCCTCCGTGATCTTGACTGTGTTGAAACTTTTAAGAAACATTTGAAAACTTCTCTTTTTAGTAAAGCTTTTAGTTTATGCACCTTTTAACTATCATTTTTAATCCACTTTGTATCCTTTTTATGATGTTGCCCCTGTTGTTTTAATTGAATTGTTGTTTCATTTCACCTATGTTTTGTACAGCGCTTTGTGATTTTATTTGTGAAAAGCGCTTTATAAATAAAAATGTACTTACTTACTTACTTTGTGTCATTGATGCAGATCACCTCCTTCTCCTTCACCTTGTCACCTGTCACTCAAGGAGTTGCGTTGCAAAATAGCACAGAATAAATTATTACGTGTTCATTTTATTTGGAGTTTAGGTTGGATTTTGATTGTGATTGTGTAGATTTTCTTTGCGCGAAGGACACAAAAGCAAGGGAACATTGTTAACATGTAAAAATATGAGTGATGCACGGAATTTTCAGTCACCGACCGAAATACTTTTATCACCGAAACAACTCTGCCAAAAACGAATGTCGTGATGACGTAAGCTGGAGAAGCACACGCTTGTCTGAAGTAGGCATGGGCCAGTTACCCATTTTCAGATATACCGCGGTATAAAGTAGTGACAATTACAAAACTACAAAGATTATCTTTCATACCGTCTGTACCGTTCGCAAAAAGCCGCTGCCTGACCAGGGCTCAGTAGAGCTCAGTCTCTGTAGAGACTCCTCCCACCCCCACCAAGGACTGTTCTCACTGCTGGACTCTAGAAAGAGGTTCCGCAGCCTCCGTGGCAGAACTTCCAGGTTCTGTAACAGCTTCTTCCCTCAGGCCATCAGACTCTTGAAGGCATCAAAATAATTCCCTCAATTCCCCCCCCAAAAAACGGATTAACTCGCTGGAATATAAAGACAATATAACATACATCCATAAACGTGGATGCATATGCAAAAGTGCAATATATTTATCTGTACATTAATCTATTTATTTATATCTGCACCTTATTGCTCTTTTATCCTGCACTACAACGAGCTAATGCAACATTTCCTTCTTATCTGTACTGTAAAGTTCAAATTTGAATGACAATAAAAGGAAGTCTAAGTCTAATAATATGCGAAAGTGAAAGTTAGAAATCTTTCGGTTTGTGTCTGCAATATCAAGACCTCTACAGTGCTGATGACAGATGGAGGCTAGTCACAAAAGTGTAAAAAAAAAAAGTTAACAGCCGATAGGAGCATTCGAGGTCCAGTATATTATGGGCCGACTGATGTAGAAAGTCAACCACCGCTGGTAGTAAAACATAAAAAGAGTAAAGGTCTACAGCTTTTTTTTTTTTTTTTACTACATTTCCATGTAGCCACTGGTGACAGGAAGACTAATGTATTCACAGGCACAAGCATTGCTTTACCTTTGCTTAATTGAGGGGAAAGTCCCCCGACGCCCGCTCAGCAGTGCACTAGCTGGCCGAGCAGCCAAAAACTATAACCCTTGGAGCCGAGGCCACCCAACCCTGACGGCAAAATAACACAACCCTGGACCACTCAGGGATTGCCAATGGAGGAGGGATGATTTAATAATGTTGATGAGATATTAGTCAACCTTCCCCATTTCTCTCTCTCTCTCTCTCTCTCTGTCTCTCTCTCTCTCTCTCTCTCTCTCTCTCTCTCTCTCTCTCTCTCTCTCTCTCTCTCTCTCTCTCTTTGTCATTGCTTTTGATACAGAGAGGTAGACGGCCCTGACTCAGTGCCTGAAGGCGTATTTAGATGGGCCTGCTAAATATTTCAGAACCCGAAGACCGAGACCAAGTAAAAAGTAGTAGTGGGAGCAAAAGTGAGAGCACAAGGAGCAAAGAAAATCAGTGCTGAGGGTTTTGACATGCACTGTGGAGGGAGGTTAGAGAGTGTAGTCAAGGGCAGACAGAGCAGGATTGTAATTGGCTGACACCAGAATATAGTTTGTGTGTGTGTGTGTGTGTGTGTGTGTGTGTGTGTGTGTGTGTGTGTGTGTGTGTGTGTGTGTGTGTGTGTGTGAGAATTAGATTTTTTAAATTTTATATAGCGCTTTTCTCTAGTGACTCAAAGCGCTTTTACATAGTGAAACCCAATAACTAAGTTACATTTAAATCAGTGTGGGTGGCACTGGGAGCAGGTGGGTAAAGTGTCTTGCCCAAGGACACAACGGCAGTGACTAGGATGGCGGAAGCGGGGATCGAACCTAGAACCCTCAAGTTGCTGGCCCGTCCACTCTACCAACCGAGCTATACCGCTGTTTGTTTGTGTGTGTGTGTGTGTGTGTGTGTGTGTGTGTGTGTGTGTGTGTGTCCAAATACAGTCGCTCACTAAAACCTTAAGGTGCAATCCAAAATGTAGATTTCATAAAGATATTAATGATCAGTTTAAAGTTATGATTGACAATGTCAGGGTTTTGCTGGGGTTTGGTTTGCAGTGGCATGCATATCACTGCTATGCATCATTCAGAGAGGTGTGTCAAATGATTTAGTTATCTTATTTGGCCGAATGTGAGAAGTACGTTCTGAGAAAAATAATTGGGAAGTCAGATGTAATGTAAAAAAATCTGATGAATATAAATAACATTTGTGGCCTTATGGGTTGTGCTCAACATACTAGCATACATAATCATTGGACAAGTCTTCAGTGACTTATGGGCAATTTGTTGCTACAGTAAGTCCCACCCTTGCCCCGCAAAGATTTTTTTTGCCTGAAGGCGTTTTTCAACCAATCTTACTCAAATTGTTCTTGCCAGTCCCCTGAATGTGGATGCTGAAGTTGTGCTGATCAATTGGCCACCGATCAGTATCGGACGATTTTCAACTTCTTTTAAAGTATACTGAGCACTTATTCTATTGGTTCGCTTCACACCATCAAGGAGAGCGTTTTTCACCTAATTGGGTTAAAAATATTTTTTGCAAACCAGTAATTATAATCTGCAAATAATGTGCCGTTGTTGAGTGTCTGTGCCAGGGGTCGGCAACCCGAGGCTCCGGAGCCGCATGCGGCTCTTTGATCATTCTGATGCGGCTCGGCAGCTTACTTGCCGACCCCCCAATTTTCCCGGGAGACTTCCGGATTTCAATGCTTCTCACAGAAAACTCCCGGGATTAATATTCTCCGATTTTCACACTTACAGTTATAATAAGGGCGTGCCATGATGGTACAGCTTTTGGCGCCCTCTACAATCTGTATTAACAGCGTGCCAGCCCAACCCCTTGTAATGCAGCACGCGTCTTCTGCTTGCACAAGTGCGTGACAGCAAGGCATACTTGCTCAACAACCACACAGGTTACACTGACGGTGGCGGTATAAAAAAAAACAACTTTAACACTCTTACTAATAATGCGCCACACTTTGAACCAAAACCAAACAAGAATGACAAACACATTTCGGGAGAACATCTGCACCTTAACACAACATAAACACAACAGAACAAATACCCCCCCTCTGTGCGTAGGTTGAGGTGGCCGGGGTTTGGTAGCGGGGGTGTATAATGTAGCCCGGAAGAGTTAGGGCTGCATGGGATTCTGGGTATTTGTCCTGTTGTGTTTATGTTGTGTTACGGTGCAGATGTTCTCCCGAAATGTGTTTGTCATTCTTGTTTGGTGTGGGTACCTACTCAGTGGCCTAGTGGTTAGAGTGTCCGCCCTGAGATCGGTAGGTTGTGAGTTCAAATCCCGGCCGAGTCATACCAAAGACTATAAAAATGGGACCCATTACCTCCCTGCTTGGCACTCAGCATCAAGGGTTGGAATTGGGGGTTAAATCACCAAAATGATTCCCGGGTGCGGCCACCGCTGCTGCCCACTGCTCCCCTCACCTCCCAGGGGGTGATCAAGGGTGATGGGTCAAATGCAGAGAATAATCTCGCCACACCTAGTGTGTGTGTGTGACAATCATTGGTACTTTAACTTTTAACTTTTAAAGGTTGCCGATCCCTGGTCTAGAGCGTGGCAGAGTAACCGTGTAATACTCTTCCATATCAGTAGGTGGCAGCAGGTAGCTAATTGCTTTGTGGATCTCAGGAACATGGTTTGTCGTGATCACAATATGCAGACGACAGCGGGAGGCAGTGTGGAGGTAAAACGGTATGTAATGCTTATACCAAAAATAAACAAAAAGCGAGTACCGCTAAGAAAAGGCATTGAAGCTTAAGGATGGGTATACAAAACAAAACTAAAACTGAACTGGCTGCAAAGTAAACAAAAACAGAATGCTGGACGACAGCAAAGACTTACAGCGTGTGGAGCAGCAGACGGCGTCCACAAAGTACATCCGTACATGACATGACAATCAACAACAAAATAGGAGCGCAAGACAACTAAAACACTACACACAGGAAAACACCAAAAAACTCTAAATAAGTCACGGCGTGATGTGACAGGTCGTGACAGTACACCTACTTTGAGACAAGAGCTATAGTGATGCATGGTTGGTTATGGTTTGAATTTATACCCAACAATTGCAAGAACAACTTTTTACTGTCAATATCGGCTGCTGAGTCAAATTTTTTTATGTTTTCTGCAAGTGGTGCGCCTCTGGATTTTTTCAATGAAAAAAAATGTGCCTTGGCTCAAAAGAGGTTGAAAAACACTGCTCTATTGTTTATATCGTGCAACTGACCTTATTCTTTTTTGACTGCAACCCTAATAAAAACGTAGTGACAAGGTGACTGCAGACTATGGAAATAAGGCTAATCAACATATCAGTTTTCCAAATACTGATGTCATGGTTCAGACATCGATCTAGTTTAGACTGAATTAACAGCGCCTCTGCTGAATGCAACCCAGTAGTGCACTCCATTGTGCTTCATTTACAAACACTATTGTTTTATGTATGGGTAACATTTTTGTAAGGTACCCGTCTTCGTTTGCGCACGTGTTTATTAAATAGCACAATAGTAATGTTGTTCTCCAGTACAACCTGCATTCTGGGGTTTTTGGGGGGTTTGAGTAGCAAAACCTCCCTCCTCTTCTGCAGTCCCATTGCAGACTCGGCATGACAACCCTGCCTCATATTTAATAGTCTCATGCCCCAGGGTGCTGCTGGACTGGGAGTTCAGTGGGCGGGGGCTAAACTCCTCAGGGATAAGAAGAGGTTGTTGACAGGACACTTGCAGTGTCAGGTGCAGGTGCAGAGAGACCAAAATGGAGACTGACAAGCGATGGGAGAGGAGAGAGAGAGAGAGAGAGAGCTTTTTGTAATTGGAAAGCACAGAGGAGTCACTGGTCTCCCCCTCCTCCAGCAGCCCTCCACTCACTGATACTTATTACCCAGTCGTTATCAGCTGGTCTCCCAACACACACTGCTGCTTTTTATTCTGAAGGCACAATGTGGCCCCACTCGTACAAGGCCAGTCGATTTATTTATTGCGCGGTGACTGATAGTAGCTGCGTCTCTTTATTCAGTCAAGGCTTATTCATTCCACCTCCTGGTGTTTTGTTTCTGTTGTAGGTCACTTAATCACGGCTGAATACTTGCTTGACAACAACATATCAGCCAGGCAACATGTCACCATAGTCACATTTCAAAACACTACTCTCGGGATATAAGTTTGTCGTGACGCATATTTCGGGATTCAGGCTTACGGTTCATCAAAGTCTGCTTTAGCATCTTTGTCATACTTGCCAACCCTCCCGGATTTTCCGGGAGACTCCCGAAATTCAGCGCCTCTCCCGAAAACCTCCCGGGACAAATTTTCTCCAGAAAATCTCCCGAAATTCAGGCGGACCTGAGTGACGTGTCGACAGCCTGTTTTCACGTCCGCTTTCCCACAATAAAACAGCATGCCTGCCCAATGACGTTATAACTGTAGAATGATGGAGAGTGAGTTCTTGGTTTCTTATGTGGGTTTATTGTTAGGCAGTTTCATTAACGTCCTCCCAGCGCGGCAACAACACACACCAACAGCAGTCACGTTTTCGTCTACCGTAAAGCAGTTCGTCTGCCGTAAACAGCAATGTTGTGACACTCTTAAACAGGGCAATACTGCCATCTACTGTACATGCATATGTAACAATAACTTCTACGGCTTTTAAAGAGTGCAGTGCACAACTGCGCACACAACAAGGAGACGAAGCAGAATGCATCATCAGAGAGGGTGTCAATCAATCAATCAATCAATCAATGTTTATTTATATAGCCCTAAATCACAAGTGTCTCAAAGGGCTGCACAAGCCACAACAACATCCTCGGTACAAAGCCCACATAAGGGCAAGGAAAAACTCACCCCAGTGCAGTTATTGATGTTAAATAAAGCGATTATTGGCAAAACCGCTTGTCATTTTTATGTTGAGGTGGCGGGGGTAATGTCGGTAGTTGCATTGCTGAATGTAACTAATAAAGTAACTTGTAAATCTAACTTTTAAAATCAACTAATCAGTAAAGTAACTAAGTTACTTTCTAAAGGAATAATCAGTAGTCATTAATCAGATGAGTTTTTCAAGGTAACTGTGGCAACACTGCCTGTTGCTTTATTATTATTATTTTTTTTACAGAGAACGTCAGGTTGCAACAGAGGATGGAGCAAGAAAACAATTCGATCTGCAACTGTTTTGGAATGAAATTATCGTCGGACAGGCGATCGATAAAATCGTTGTTATCGCTGTCAAACAATGTAACACAATGCAATAACAAGGCAGGCGTTTTATAGGACGCACACACAGATGGAATCCATGCTAAATCCTCTATTTTTTCTGTTGTCACTTATAGATAATATAAATAGTATATTAATTGTCACACAATCGTGCTTTTTTTTTTTAACAGATTAGCTCCAGTGGGAGCTGCGCCCTGTCTCCTGCCTGCCATGCTAGGACTAGCATGCTGGCTAACGGTCGGTAACAATAACCGCGATGCAAAGTGCTCATCAAACTCACTTATATGAATATAGCATAATAGAGTAACGAGGCGTCAACACCAAACAAGGACAAAAGCGGGGGTTTTAAACGAAGAAAAGACGTCCATGATTGAACGAAGCTTCGGCGTTGGCAAACATGACAAGGAGGAGAAAACACCTTTTTATTTTATTTTTATTTTTTTTATTATTATTATTATTATTATTATTTTTTTTTTTTCATAGCGCAAGCTGTTGTTGCTAAGCTAAGCTAGGCTAGGCTAGGCTAGCCTGCATCGTGAGAAGCTAGGCTAGGCTAGGCTAGGCTAGGCTAGCCCGGGCTGAACTTGACTAGCCTGCGTCGTGAGAGGAAACAGCGGGGCGAACTTTCAGCTTCCTCCCCCAGCATGGTTAGAAAAATAGTGACAGAGAATAGAACAAGGATGGACAATTCAACCCTTAACTAAACAATGAGTAGATGAGTGTTATGTGTGTGTATATGTGTAAATAAATGAACACTGAAATTCAAGTATTTCTCTTATTTATATATATGTATATATATATATATATATAATAAAATAAATATATATATATATAGCTAGAATTCACTGAAAGTCAAGTATTTCATATATATATATATATATATATATATATATATATATATATATATATATATATATATATATATATATAAGAAATACTTGACTTGGTGAATTCTAGCTGTAAATATACTCCTCCCCTCTTAACCACGCCCCCCAACCACGCCCCAGCCCCAACCACGCCCCCCCCGAAATCGGAGGTCTCAAGGTTGGCAAATATGATCTTTGTCCTCCAAGTAGATGTTAATCATTTTAGTCAACATGTAATTTTCTATCAGAATGCATTCATTCGCTGTGTTTGTTTTTGCTCCACATTACGCTTCGCTTCCTTTTGTAATGATGCTGTAGTTGCTCTGTGCTTTGTTCTGCTGGTCTTGCAGCTACAGAAAGAGCCAGTTTTGATGTGCTGCTGCTTAAAAAATTTCCCAAGTGTGATTCATTGTACTATTAAGGTATATCTAAAAACACTCATTAGCGCAATCGGAATACATGTGTTGAGATTTCTATAACCGTTTTTGTACTGTGGCAGTGTACATTTTGTTTCTCTCTCTGCGATATCAAAACAAACACAACTCTTCAGGACTCTAAGAATGTAATGTGCAGACAGAATTTTTTTTTTTTAAAAGCAAAGCATTTCTTTGTTTTTATTGTGATGTTAGCTCAGTGACAGCAGCTGCAGAGCCTTGTTCACATCTAATGGAGAGACTCGTTGCATTTCTGTTGCCAAAACACGATTTGCATACAAACAAGCAGCCTAATTGATAACTGTTTGATTTTTGTTAAAATGGTCCACTGCAGTCAATCCCTGAAGTCATGTTTGCACCAAGTAGAACGGTTTGGTCCAGTCCAGTACGCATCTTCATGCGTTTTGATTCTAAAGGAATTCAAGATATCTAACCCTAACACTGTCCTGTGTCTCGGGCGGGGCGATTATATGATGGCGTAGAGCTGGGCGATATATCGAGTTTGTAAGATGTATCGACATATTTTTAAACAAGATATGAATTAAGAAAATATCATAATATCGATATAATTTATTTCACGTTAAAATGACCGAACGCCGCTTATTTGTTGTGTTCCTTGTTCTCCCCCGCTTCTCACTCCCTCTCATGGGCTACTAAACCCCTCCCCTTCCTCCTTCCAAGACGTGCTTGCACGTGTAAGAACATACAAGATTGGTTGGTTGTTTACTATGATGAGTCACGACTAGTTGAGATAAGGCCAATCAGAGGCAAGATATGGCGAGTCATCGAACCAGGAAGAGAAATCACAACAGACATCCCAAATGACGACGAGAAAGTTGTAGGAGAGAAGAGCGATTTATATATTAAAGTTAAAGTACCAATGATTGTCACACACACACTAGGTGTGGCAAAATTATTCTCTGCATTTGACCCATCACCCTTGATCACCCCCTGGGAGGTGAGGATAGCAGTGAGCAGCAGCGGTGGCCGCGCCCGGGAATCATTTTTGATGATTTAACCCCCAATTCCAACCCTTGATGCTGAGTGTCAAGCAGGGAGGTAATGGGTCCCATTTTTATAGTCTTTGGTATGACTCGGCCGGGGTTTGAACTCACAACCTACCGATCTCAGGGCGGACTCTCTAACCACTAGGCCACTGAGTAGGTATTAAAAACTATTGGAACTATATTAAAAACTAGTGGAAGATGGCAGAGGGATTCTCTTCTTTAGATGTTTCTTTTAGCGATGTAGACGACGTCCAGGAAACCCACAATGCGTCTACTTGGCCACATTTGGACAAATGTATGCGTCTGGATAAAACATTCATTTGAGTTGTTTACTATGTAAACCCAAATCAAAACTGTTCTCCAGTTGCCAAGCAAGTTGCCATATTTCGCACGAAAAGTGCTGCCAAATATTTATTAACGTATTTGTCGGACTATAAGTCGCATTTTTTTTCATAGTTTGGCAGGGGGTGCGACTTATACTCAGGAGCGACTTATGTGTGAAATTATTAACACATTACCGTAAAATATCAAACAATATTATTTAGCTCATTCACGTAAGAGACTAGACGTATAAGATTTCATGGGATTTAGCGATTAGGAGTGACAGATTGTTTGACAAACGTATAGCATGTTCTATATGTTATAGTTATTTGAATGACTCTTACCATAATATGTTACGTTAACATACCAGGCACGTTCTCAGTTGGTTATTTATGCCTCATATAACGTACACTTATTCAGCCTGTTGTTCACTATTCTTTATTTATTTTAAATTGCCTTTCAAATGTCTATTCTTGGTGTTGGATTTTATCAAATAAATGAATAATAAACCGATTGCTGCTAGCATGCTAGCAGCAATCGGTTTCACTTCCGGTGAAACCGATCGCTGCTAGTTCTCTTTTGCTAGCATGCTAGCAGCTAACGGGCTAGGATAGACTGACTATACGTCCTCTTTTCACCGGACATGTCCTCTTTTGCGGGGCTGTCGGGCGGAGTTTCATAAATGCCTCAAATGTCCGGCATTTTGAGTATTGTTTACACCACGTGCAGTACGCTACTTAATATGTCCGTGTGGAAACTCGTTCGGTACACTTCCGCACCGAAACGAAACCCCCGTACCGAAACGGTTCGATACAAATACACGTACCGTACACCCCTATTATTTTGATTATTGTTTCTCAGCTGTTTGTAAATGTTGCAGTTTATAAATAAAGGTTAAAAAAAACAATACAAAAAAAATGCGCATAGCATAGATCCAACGAATCGATGGCTAAATTAATCGCCAACAATTTTTATAATCGATTTTAATCGATTTAATCGATTAGTTGTTGCAGTCCTATTTGTCATTATATTGTTTATTGTTACATCCCTACCTACACCACATGATGGCGATGGTAATAAACCCCAAAAGAAGTCAGATTGATGTGAAATTTCTCGCACATTTCATTGCGCTCTAAAAACACCCACTGTAATTTTATGGTGTTTGTTACAAAATTTGGTACATACTTTAAGGGGATTGACAATCAAATTGTCTGAAATGTTTGAGTAGTTAGTTGAAAAATATGGTCACTGATAATGGGTGGGACTTATTGCAACTAATTGCCCAAATGTGACTTTGAGGATATCTGTATAACTAATATGCTATCATCTCTTCCAAAGCATTCTGAGCACAAGCCATAGAGGAAACCACGATTGCCTCTATTACCAAGGTTGTACTCTTTGTACCCTTTACAACTTTGACAGTAGAAATTGCACACCAAAATGCACTTCTTGGAGGATAGAAAGCTCAAGTAGCCTTAAGGGAATTTGGGACTTCGTTGATATCACACCTGCTATTACCCTAACGTATTCTCTATCTGCAAGTCGGCATGGAGTCGCTCCCAGCGGCTGTGCTCTGTCCTCTCTGGGTTGTACCGCAGTACCTCACACGGAGGCCATTATACATCTGGCCTGGCAACACTCCCTGAAGACATGCAGCAGAATTACACACGGGCCTGCACAAACATGCATCTGCATCATGACTGCGTTTAAGTATTATGCTAATGCAACTGCACCCATGCATCAAATAAGATTGTGCTGTCATCACATATTAAAAGGAAAAAAAAAGATACACAGTCGTGTTAGTGCAGGCAGCCTGACTTTATACAAAGGGTTAGGGTTGACTGCAAATTACAGTTGGTTCTCCAAGCAAAGCCAGTGATGGATCTCAGTGCTTAGTGTTTACCCACACACCTGCACCCCCACTGACAGCAGCCACATACAGCCATTTTGTAGCCCATCCTCCTCCCCTCCACCTCTCTCTGTATGAGCAATAGATGAGGTGGTGCCATTAAGTGAATTTGCTGTTATTTCCCCCGGCTCTTAGCTGAAGATGTCAAACCTCCGCTGGTGAGGCAGCCAAGGATGACAAGCAGCAAACACACACACCGGTCAGTTTTTATTTTGTGTAATTTATCAAATTCCCGGGGCTTGTGGCGAATGGACCGCAGGTCTCAAAAGAAAACATTTAGGAACAGCTTAAAATGTAATTACAGTAATCATAAGCATTCACATTTTCTCCAAGAAGTAGACGGTTTGATTGCCCTGTAGTTTACTGGCTACACTTAAGCAATTACGCCAGCGCTATTTGCTGGTTAACAACAACAACAACAACAAAAATCCAATCCTATTACTTTTAGCTGCATAGAATGAGCAAGCAGGAAGACATTTTCTCCCTAATGTCCTTACTGGAACATCCCTTTTTGTACAAGAGGTTGCATGCTTCTCACTGAGTGATTTGTCACGGTTCCTTTTTTTTGTGTTACACATCACCTCTCCTTTCCCTTCCCTCTTTCCCTAAATCATTTCCTTACATGTGTGTGGCTGCTCGCCCCCTTGCTGTGATTCTGATACTTCATAACAGTGGGAGGAAATTGAGCTGACCTTGAAGCTGCCGAGCCCCCCCTTTTCTTAATGTTGATGTACGAGCCCGTGGGCACAGGCGGCCAGTAAGTGAGAGCCATGTTTTTATTTGCCCGAGTGCACGGCCCGGGTGTCAGGACACATAACAAGGTTCATTTCTTGGCCACTCAAGCTAGCTCAATGTCATGCAATTCCAGTCCAATAGGTAAGATGTAGCTAAATTGGTCTTTGTATACGGAGATAAGTGGCGTTATGTTGCCTGGAGGATTCGGATGGCCACTGAGAGACACTGCTACTCAATAATCTCAACCCCAGCATGAGGTAGAGAGCTTTTCATTCTGCTCTCTGCATTTTCTAGTAGCAACAGCCAAGCTTTACGATCTAGATTGTGATATAAAAAAATAAAAATACAGCGGAGCCTGTAGTGAAACAGTTTATTAAATTTAAAAACAATTTTATTTCACCAATTTTACTGTATTGATCTAATTATAAGGTTTTTAGTATCAGTGAAATAACAACTGGTACAGTGAAACCTTGATTTACGAACACCTATTTGCAACCTTTTCGGTTTAGGAACTTTTACATTGCGCTTATAATGCCTCTGTGTGCGAACCATGTCTCTGCATACAAACGCTTCATTCAGTCATTCATTCATTCATTTTGCATGCCGCCTGAAGCCATTGGGGGCTGCCGTTTTGATAACATCCCTTCCTGTACAGTGTACATGCAGGCACGGCCAGTTTAAAGAGGTGGGACCCCCTACATCAGTGTTTTTCAACCACGCAGGTGTGCCGTGAGATGCAGTTTGGTGTGCCGTGGGAGAATTTGTAACTTCACCTATTTGGGTTAAGAATATTTTATGCAAACCAGTAATTAAAATCTGCAAATAATGTGCCGTTGTTGAGTGTCGGTGCTGTCTAGTGCTTGGCAGAGAAATCGTGTAATACTCTTCCATGTCAGTAGGTGGCAGCAGGTAGCTAATTGCTTTGTAAACGTCATATCTAATGCTTAAACCAAAAATAAACAAAAGGCGAGTGCCCCTAAAAAAGGCATTGAAGCTTAGGGATGGCTATGGAAAACAAAAGTAAAATTGCACTGGCTACAAAGTAAACAAAAACAGAATGCTGGACGACAGCAAAGACTTACAACGCGTGGAGCAGACGGCGTCCACAAAGTACATCCATACTTGAATGACAATCAACAATTTCCACACAAAGAAGGATAGCGTCCGCACAACTGAAATAGTCTTGATCGCTAAAACAAAGCAGGTGCGGGGAATAGTGCTCAAAGGAAGACATGAAACTGCTACAGGAAAATACCAACAAAACAGGAAAAGCCACCAAAATAGGAGCAGAAGACACTACACACAGGAAAACTCCAAATAAGTCACGGCGCGTGATGTGACAGGTCGTGACACTTACTTTGAGACAAGAGCTATTGTGATGCATGGTTGGTTATGGTTCGAAATCATATCCAACAGTTGCAACAATGACTTTTTACTGTCAATATCAACTACAAGTTTACATTTTGTATGTTTTCTGCTGGTGGTGTGCCTCCGCATTTTTTCAATGAACAAAAATGTGCCTTGGCTCCAAAAAGGTTGAAAAGCACTGCCTTACGTCACGGGTGCGGCCATTTCAAAGAGTTTCGACGTTTTGACTTGTTTATTTTCACAATTGTTCTACCTTTTGCTGGTTAGAGCTGTGTCAGCTTGTCTTAGAGATCACTTTGTGTGCTCAAACGCTTTAAAAGTGTCCAAACTCTCACCCCTTCAGTTGGAGGATATTATTGGCAAAGAGGGCTTTGTTTCACAGCAAGTCTTTAATTGTGATGAAACTGAAAAAGATGCCACAGCGGACCTTTTATTAGAGCAAAGGAGAACACATTACTCTGACACGAGCCTACGCCAGCTGTGCTCAGGCGGAAGGCCGGATACACCCTGGACAAGTCGCCCCCCGAATCGCAAGGCCAACACAGATAGACCGACAACATCAGGGTTTCCCCTTAATGTAATTACATGTAGCACACCATCACGACATTTTTATTACCACCACACCTTGAAAATAAGGGTGTTTTTTCACTTGAAAACAAATTACAGTAATATAATGATGACACATTCTTTCTGCGTTCTCCGGAGGAAGCCGTCCTCGACACAATGTGGTGTCCTTGCTAATGTCCCTCCACGTTGCAACTTCTCAATCACTAATCCTAGCCGCCATGGCAGCAAATAAACTGTTTTCCAAGTAAAATTATCAGGAGAGGATGAGAAATAGCTGAACACTACACATCGTAGGAGGATACAAAAATGCAAAAAAAAATGCGAAACAAGAGCTCTTGAAGTACACAAGGGTAGGCGGAACATAAGAAATATCGACAGTAACGATACAAAAGTATAGTATCAGTATATGGTCAATGTTACAATTATTAGATATTTTTTTATAATCACATTGTTTACACATTTCAATAGCCAATAGTAAGTTTTGCTTTTGGTTACCGTATTTTTCGGACTATAAGTCGCAGTTTTTTTTCATAGTTTGGCTGGGCTCCAGTGCGATTTATATATGTTTTTTTCCTTCTTTATTATGCATTTTCGGCAGGTGCGACTTATACTCCGGTGCGACTTATACTCCGAAAAATACGGTAGTTATTTTTGCACTATTGACTTCAATATAAACGCTGTATGTAATGTAAGAAAATATTGTTATTATAATTAGATATTGTTACTCAGTCTCTCTGCGATTGTGTTAGATTGCAGTGGTGATCAAAACCTTAACAGTTTATTGTTCCTGTACATGACCCTGGACCTGATTGGTACAGTGCACCCGGAAAGTTTTCACAGCGCTTCACTTTTCCACAATTTTGGTATGTCACAGCCTTATTCCAAAATATAATTAATTAATTTGTGTCCTCAAAATTCTATAGACAATACCCCATAATGACAATTTTAACATTTTTATTTTTAAATTTGCAAATGTATGAAAACTAAAAATTTGCATGTACTTACGGCGTTTGTTCAATACTTTGGTGATGCATCTTTGGCAGAAATGACAAGCTTGGCACACCTTGGCAGTACCTCTCAAGCTCTATCAGATTGGGTGGGAAGTGTTTTGTTTTACATCCAGGATGTCTCTGTACATTGATGCATTCATCTTAGTCTAGTTAGGGAGGTGACCAAGAACCAGATATTTTTGCTAAATTTACCTGGGCATAGGTTGATTGGCAACACTAAATTGGCCCTAGTGTGTGACTGTGAGTGTGAATGTTGTCTATCTGTGTTGGCCCTGCGATGAGGTGGCGACTTGTCCAGGGTGTACCCTGCCTTCCGTATTAGTCCAGCTGGGATAGGCTCCAGCCCCCGCCCCGTGTGATAGAAGATGAATGGGTATAAGGAATTTTTTTTTTTTTTTTTTACTTTTCACATTGTCATTACGGGGTATTGTCTGTAGAATTTTGAGAACAAAAATGTATTTATTAGATTTTTGGAATGAAGCTGTAACATAACAGAGTGTGGAAAAACTGAAGTGCTGTGAATACTTTCCAGATGCCCAAATTTGGAGTATTGCTCACAATAAACAATCACTGTCCAACAAATTCGGCATCCTGGCTCGTTCGTCTGTATCGATTAGCTCATCTTGCTCATTTGGTTTGAAACCGAAATATTCCCACACAGAGACATTTGGGTTTACTGTCATCTTATCACCTCCTAATATTTGTTACCTCGCGGAGCTTGTACCACCCGCCTCCACACACAGAGACAAAGACGATGTATGGCGACAAGAGGGTGTACTCCATTTAATTTTGCTATTGAACAAACACGCTTAGGTGCTGAGAGCAATGCTCAGAGTGAGGAACCCTCTTAGATCCTGTTTAAAAAGAAGGGACGATTAAAAAAACACACACACAAGGACATGGCAGTTTATCAGTGCAAGCAAAATTATTGAGTTCCTTTTCAGTGGTCGTGAGTTCAAACCCCGGCCGAGTCATACCAAAGACTATAAAAATGGGACTCATTACCTCCCTGCTTGGCACTCAGCATCAAGGGTTGGAATTGGGGGTTAAATCACCAAAATGATTCCCGGGCGCGGCCACCGCTGCTGCTCACTGCTCTCCTCATCTCCCAGGGGGTGATCAAGGAGATGGGTCAAATGCAGAGGACAAATTTCACCACACCCAGTGTGTGCGTGACAATCATTGGTACTTTATTTATCCTTCGATTCATTGATTCATTGATTATTGGCCCAGGCTTATTTTGAATTTCAACTTCTATTGTGCTCTATTTCAGCTCCCAGTAAAAAACAAAAGCTAGTCTTTGTTTTGGCTGTTGTAAGGAATACATATGGTCTGGTCGGATTACTCATTCAGAAGATGTGGTCGCTTGGTGTGTTCGCTAGCAGATAGGTTAAATATAAAGGTCAAATGTCATGTATGCATTTACGTGACAAGAACAAGAACTTAATATGAGAGGGAAGAGCTGAAGATAATTGTGTCATTGAATATCAATACTAGTCATCCTGTTCATACCAGGAAGGATGGTGATGGTCCAAACAGCAGGATTAACCCAGTGGAGAGAATAGCCTCATTAAAGTTTGATTTATATGCTGGTTTGACATTGCTCAAGGGCTACCGTTGGACTACAGATGAGTTCACGGATTGTTTGCGTTGCTGCTTTGCATTTTGCAGAGCGGCTTGCAAGGCATTCAGTTGGAAATCAGTCTGTTTTTAACAGACTTATGTCACTCTGGCTGTTATTGACAGCATTTTTTTCCCTCCTCCCTAGTCTTAAGATGGCCCATTTTCTTCTCATCAGCGGCGCTCTGCTCATCAGCGCAATCATCTGCCTTCTAACACAATCAAGCTGCACTCAAATTACAGTCACGATTGAGAGCAGGCTGGTGGCAAGAAAAGACAAGGGCTAATGATTGAAGCATGAGGAGGTGGACACAATGTAATATGTGTTAAATGTAATGAAATCTATTGCGACAGCCTGCAGGATTTTTTTCCTCCTTCTTTAGCTGTCGATTTGTATTTTGTTGTCTGTGGTTTATGTTGAAAGAGAATGAGAGGTTAATTGACATCATGCATGGCAGTTTTAATACAGACATCTGCAAACCCTTGTTACCACGCTGCGTTTTTTTTAGAGCCCACAGTATTTTGGTTGCTGTTTTTACATGTTAATGGTGCAAACGGAACAAGGCACCTGGTAAATGATAGCTTTCATGTCATACCATGCACACTCTACCGTCTGTAAGCTCTGCAGGAGGGGCTGTATACAACTTACCATGTGCATAAATGTAACTGCATGCAACATATTTCAATCATACTGCACATTTTCTCCAGAATATTCTTACTGCAAGCAATGATATGTTCATTGATGCTACATCTTATTCTTTCACTTCCTTTAGTAACCTCATTAAACTCTCTTCACAGATTCCTCCCAACGCATAAAAATGTCAAACATGATTTTCACCGATGGCATAAATCAGAGCGCATTATTCAAAAATCAAATCTCGCTGCATGCGGCTGAAGCTAATGTGCTGTGATGTTATTACGATATGGATATTCTTCCACCGACTACGCCGCAATGTTTTGTCTTCTGATCTTCAACCATGCATATTTAACAGAAGCACACTGGCTCTGCACAGTGTGCAAGGGAAAACACTCCCTGCAGGTTAATATGGTTATACAAACACAACATGGCGACATGGCGTGGGCACGAGTACTTACTGGGACAATAGGACAATAGGGTTATTGTCAGTAATACTAAAACAGGTGTACACATGATTCATTGAACTGGTTTCACATTTAGTTGTGTACTATTATCAGGTACTGACTGGCTACTTTCTAGACGCAAATGTACTTCTAATGCATTCATAGTCCATTCAGCAACATTTTCCGGCCATTGCTTGTGGCACAATTAAAGCTCTAGACCAGGGCTGTTCAAGTGGCGGGCCCGGGAATGACACCAGACTGGTTGCCGAGTTAAATTCAAAACTTTGGAGACCGACATTTTTGTAACAAATTCCTAAAAAGACTAGAGTTCTCCTGTTGTTCAGAGGAACTTGGACCACTGTAAACACAATGGCAGATTCATGCATTGACATTTTAACCTTACCAGCAAACATAGAACATCAGGTTCCAAACTTGTGATTTACATCCAGTAACTGAGGCATTCCTTAAGGCACCCCTTTAAAGGGGAACATTATCACAATTTCAGAAGGGTTAAAACCATTAAAAATCAGTTCCCAGTGGCTTATTTTATTTTTCGAAGTTTTTTTCAAAATTTTACCCATCACGCAATATCCCTAAAAAAAGCTTCAAAGTGCCTGATTTTAACCATCGTTATATACACACCCGTCCATTTTCCTGTGACGTCACACAGTGATGCCAATACAAACAAACATGGCGCATAGAACAGCAAGGTATAGCGACATTAGCTCGGATTCAGACTCGGATTTCAGCGGCTTAAGCGATTCAACAGATTACGCATGTATTGAAACGGGTGGTTGTAGTGTGGAGGCAGGTAGCGAAAACGAAATTGAAGAAGAAACTGAAGCTAATGAGCCATATCGGTTTGAACCGTATGCAAGCGAAACCGACGAAAACGATACGACAGCCAGCGACACGGGAGAAAGCGAGGACGAATTCGGCCATCGCCTTCTAACCAACGATTGGTATGTGTTTGTTTGGCATTAAAGGAAACTAACAACTATGAACTAGGTTTACAGCATATGAAATACATTTGGCAACAACATGCACTTTGAGAGTGCAGACAGCCCAGTTTTCATCAATTAATGTATTCTGTAGACATACCCTCATCCGCTCTCTTTTCCTGAAAGCTGATCTGTCCAGTCCAGTTGGAAATGCATCTGCTTTGAGTGTCGCAGGATATCCACACATTCTTGCCATCTCTGTCGTAGCATAGCTTTCGTCGGTATAGTGTGCGGAACAAACGTCCAATTTCTTGCTACTTTCGCGTCTTTGGGCCACTGGTGCAACTTGAATCCGTCCCTGTTCGTGTTGTTACACCCTCCGCCAACACACCGACGAGGCATGATGTATCCAAGGTACGGAAAACAGTCGAAAAAAACGGAAAATAACAGAGCTGATTTGACTCGGTGTTTGTAATGTGTTTGAGAAAATGGCGGATTGCTTCCCGATGTGACGTCACGTTGTGATGTCATCGCTCCGAGAGCGAATAATAGAAAGGCGTTTAATTCGCCAAAATTCACCCATTTAGAGTTCGGAAATCGGTTAAAAAAATATATGGTCTTTTTTCTGCAACATCAAGGTATATATTGACGCTTACATAGGTCTGGTGATAATGTTCCCCTTTAAGTCTTCTCCTTTTGGGTTGTTACAATGGTTTTCCTCAGTATGATTTATGTAATTAAGGTGGGGTTCCTCAAGGTTCCATTGTAGGTCCTCTCGTTTTCATAATTTGGGCTATTTACTGGTGGGCTGCAAGTTCTGTTCAAAAAACTTGTGAGAGACTCACATTTTTGCAGCCTATTAGTAAAGGTGGCATATCACATTTTTGTTCTGCATTTAAAACACTTTACTGTGGTCTATATATCATGTTACGGTGGTTCTTTGGAGAAAAAATAGTATATATTTTGTTTTACAGACCTATTTTCAAGCTATTTCTTTTCTCCCTTTGTTGTTAGATGCAAATTAATCTCTCCTCACCAATGTTTTGTAGTTTTTTTTAGCGGTCTTCCTTTTTTAATTTATTAAACAGTTATTAAGCAGTGGCACAAACATTCATGTCATTTCCAAAACAGAAAGTGCAAGATTGTCAGAGACATTTTAAAACAAGCTATTAGTGCACTTTTGTGCATGGTGTCACTAAAATTACTTATCAAAACAACACTAAATTAAAGTGCACTTTTTGTACAGAACGCCACTACAATAGTTTAAAACATGATGTCACACAAGATATTTCAATAAGTGTCAAATAAAAATGAGCTGCATAATAGGAAATCAAATAGTGTTCGTCCTTCGCTATGTAGTAGGTTCCTGCTGACTTTTTGATTGATTGATTGATTGAAACTTTTATTAGTAGATTGCACAGTTCAGTACATATTCCGTACAATTGACCACTAAATGGTAACACCCGAATAAGTTTTTCAACTTGTTTAAGTCGGGGTCCACGTAATTACACGTATTCCACGACATTATCGGTGGTTATCTGGAAATGTTTGCCTCTGCATTTTGATGGTGTGAGCGTGTGGCACCGAATGGAGATGTTGACATGCGGAGTAAGCACTCTTCATTCTCTAGCAGGTGACTTTTCAAATGATGCTACATATTAGCAGTAATGCTACTTTTTGTAGAAACGCTTTTGTCCCACACTTAACAAATTACGGTTGTCTGTTCGACATATTCCCACTTGAAGCCAAACCACCGCCAGACGATGGACACCGTGCTGTTTTTCTACCTTCTTAAATACATTTTTATTTTATTTTCTACCGTGCACATCAAAATGTTCTGTTCGTTTAATTTGTGAAGCAAATAAACAGTCTTCTCTTCATTACAATTGTTGCTACGTTTTTATTGATTGGTATCTGCTTCCGGGTTACATCACGCGTGTTGAAACTGGCGCATGCGCAATACGAAGGGTCCTCTCCAGCCACACACCCCTTCAAAAGATCTGGTTTCCCATCGCATAATCCAGGTGTGTTAGTCCGACTTTTCAAAAACCAAACATGATCGGATTAAGGTGTTTCAATGGGCTGGAGGAGGCTTATTTAGAGCCAATCAATTTGAGAAATCGGACTAATTTAGTGCATGGACAGGTACTGACTGTCTCCTCCATTGCCATAAATACTTGGTGCCGAGCCGGCCATTAAAAGTAGTTTTTCAGAAAATCCATCTTTATGTGAAGGTCTGTGTTCTTTGCACACACTCGGAGCGACTTCTTAAATGCGCATTGCCACAAAACAAAAGTTAGCCAGGCACTTTTTACTTACCTGGATATTTGAATAGTGTCCTGTGTTGGGTAATACAACCAATACCAGCATTTTCATTCTTCGAGTCGTATCTTGGCCACTTTGTCGTCTAAACTACAGATGCGCGCATAAACTAAAAATGCAGGAGGGGCACTAATTGTGCACATTCCAAACGGACCGTTTGGAGGATAGAGGCAGTAAGGCAAGCTTGTTTTCTAAATATCTCTAGAATGCCTCCACAATTTGATTTAAACATTTCGGGACTAATGCTGATCCCAAATGCACAACAGCAGGAACCAATAGGTAAGAAAAGTTGGTTTTGCATGATAGGGCCTTTTTAAAAACACTGGAGTGCTGTCATAGAGATGCTCTTTGACTAGCTTGTTTGCAGAACGTCCTTAAAAATAGCAGAGCACTCCTGTAACTCTGACAAAATAAATGGACCAAAATCAAATGTTTACTCTGGAGGACCCCGGCTCTCAAGAATATGAAAAATACGGCTATTATTGAAGGGGGAAGTCTGTCCTTAGTTTTCATGAAACATGGCTCTCAAAACAGTTTAGATGAATATCCATGGTGCAAACATTTACAAGCATTTCCATAGCGCTAGAAGATATAATTTTGTTCGGGTAGTGTGACTAACACCTAAAGTTAATATGCATCTAAATTATATTATCTACATGGTCATTAGATAAAGTTAGGATGCCTCATGGGGTACTGCAATAGATTGCTCTCAATTTTTAGCAATTCACATGTTACAATGCAATTTCAATGTTAATGATGTACATGTATTTATTTTTTTAATTTCAGGTTATGATAAGCAGAAAAATTGTTGTTTATTTAAATTTTGCCTAAAATACACATTGATTGTGTTTTTAATCGATTACTTTGATTAATCGAACAAACTAATCGATAGATTACTAGATTACCAAAATAACTGATAGCTGCAGCCATATGCTTGAGAACTAGTTAAAGTGCACGCAGAAGGGTACAGCAGCCCGTGTGTGTGCTTCATTGAGACAGCAAAAGCAACTTTAAGGAAGAATAACGCCGCTTGTGAGTTAATTTTTCACACTTCGTCGTGTCTGCCAAGTGTGAGGCAAACACCTCCAGAGGCAAATAGAAGGAAAGTATAAAGTGCAGTTAGAGATTGTAAAACACTCTGTAGAGAAGTGGAGACCTCAACATTGGCTGCGTGCTCGATCCAAGCCAAACAAACTCTGCCGTCATCATTAAAGATAACGATGATATCTTTGAAAATGTGTAAGGATCTTCTTCAATGAAATGGACAGTAATAAAATAAAGCAGCCCCATTATTGAGACTTCCTTTTCCCAATATGCTTGTCTCTCCCTCCCTTGCAACGCCGCTCCCAGTGTGCAAGACAACCACACTCATTACCATAATGGTAAAGAGTTGTTCCCACTTGTGTTGTTCTAATGCAGTAGTGCCTCAACTAACAAGCTCAATTGGTTCCACGACCGAGCATGTAACTCAAAACACTTGTGTATCAAAACATCGCCGCCCATTGAAGTCAATTTATTCCGTGCTTTGCCCCTGCCCCACACACCACAACTTTAGTATTCATCCATCCATTTTCTACCGCTTTAAACTTAAAGGAAAACACGTAAATAAGAAATATTGTATAAAAAAAACAATACGTACCATTATCAAATGCACTACAGTCTTACATGTATAGAAAAAAATTACCATAAAAAATCCTTCAAATCTTTGGAGTACAAATGTCTAGCATTTACTTGGAAGAGCAACTACGGTCCGCAATGAACTTGATGTAATTTTGGTGGTTGGATCTTCGTTGTTTCCCTCAAGCTGGCTTTCCGTCTAACACACAATACCAGCAGCTTTTCCATATTTTCATGGATACATGTTAGCCGTTTTTGCCGGCGCCAAAAGCTGGCTCCCACTTTCGCACGGTGCTGAGTCTGCCAAGTAGCATTGTTATGTTCGAACTGTCTCGCCAAGTTGGCTACGCACTCGGTCATGATATTGATTATTTCTTCAATTCAATAAATGTCATCCTCTGCTTCTTCTCAGCACTGTCCTTCACACTCACTTTCTTTGTTTCCTTGCTTGGGAAAACCCAGACATGTCGATATATAGTTATAAGCTATTGCTAGTGAGGAAGATCAGATGTTTTGAAGCGGATCTGACTGGTTTATTTGACATTTACTACACCCACTAGTCTTAAGCATAACAAATGCAGAGAAACAGCATTTATCTCAAAATACTCGTATGTTGAGGTGTCACTGTTTTCATGTATCCTTCATGTTCTTTGTGCCGTGTGACTGGATTAAGTGTTAATTTAGCCATTATTAGGTATGAGATCCGACTTACATTAAAACTCGACTTATATACTGTCTAGGACAGGGGTGCTCACACTTTTTCTGCAGGCGAGCTACTTTTCAATTGATCAAGTCGTGGGGATCTACCTCATTCATATATATATAATTTATATTTACTTATTTATGAAATATATGTTTTTGTTAACAAGTTAAAGGTGTTTAATGATAATGCAAGCATGTTTAACACATATAGTTAATATTGTTAAAAAATTAAAGGTGTTTAATGATGATACAAGTATGTTTAATACATATAGTTAATATTGTTAACAAGCTAAAGGTGTTTAAAGATAATGCAAGCATGTTTAACACATAGTTAATATTGTTAATAAATTAAAGGTGTTTAATGATAATACAAGAATGTTTAATACATATAGTTAATATTGTTAACAACTTAAAGGTGTTTAAAAAATAATACAAGAATGTTTAACACATATAGTTAATATTGTTTACAAGTTAAAGGTGTTTAAAGATAATACAAGCATGTTTAACACAAATAGTTAATATTGTTAACAAGTTAAAGGTGTTTAATGATAATACAAGCATGTTTAACACATATAGTTAATATTGTTAACAACTTAAAGGTGTTTAAAGATAATACAAGCATGTTTAACACATATAGTTAATATTGTTAATAAGTTAAAGGTGTTTAAAGATAATACAAGCATGTTTAACACATATAGATTCCTTTCTTTCATGGAGACAAGAATATAAGTTGGTTTATTACCTGATTCTGATGACTTGCATTGATTGGACAGTGGTGCTGATAACGTCCGCATTTTCGAATGGAGGAGAAAAAAAGTCCTCCTTTCTGTCCAATACCACATGAAAGTGGTTGGTTTTTGGCATCTTATTTGTCCAGCTTCCGTACTCCTTTGTATACACTTTACAAGAAATACATTGTCGGCAAACTCCGTAGCTTGCTAGCTTGTGCACGCCAGCTTTCTGAGACTCTTATTTTGTTAGCGCAACTGTGCAACTGTGCAGTCGGTCTTTGGAGTTTTGACGACAGGTACGGCGCCAGAGTCTGTTGAAATAAAGTGTTTCTCGCCTTCCAGTCTGTAATTTTAATGAGCTGGCAGCAGCCAGCGTCATCTCAGAAGACCCTCGGGTGCCGTGAATGTCAATCAAGTGATGAAAGTGACGTCATAGTGAAGATTTATGATCGCTCATTTTTATAACTATTTTTTTAATGCCTGGCTGGTGATCGACTGACACACCCTCCGAGATAGACCGGTAGCTCGCGATCGACGTAATGAGCACCCCTGGTCTAGGAACAGAACTCGTTTATAACCCAAAGACATTCTGTACACACCTTTGTCAATTTCTGTATTATTGTAGACGGATTGGTGCGTGAGGAAAAACAACTTTGCAGGGGGAAATTAGCACCAGAATAGCCATACAACATTAAGTCTATCTGTATTACCCATCATGTATCAAAGCATGTCTTCCAAAGCTTTTTGACTATAACCCACAAGGGACGTCACAAATGTCATCAGCTATGTGCACATGAACACATTTAATCGGATTAAAAGCCTAACCGGAATAAAAATGCTTCATGTAAACACGCCATTCGATCACACACATTCGGATCAAAATTTCATTCAGATCGAGACAGGTGGTTTATGCCCAAAGTCATTCGGATTGTAACGCATGAAAACACATCTTCCGAAATTCGGGTTAGAATTATTCTTACTGCACGTGTCTTTGACGTCCGCTATACTTTGATGGTGGAGGGGGTTACTCAATTAAATAGTCTCGGAATGAAGCGATTGTCTTGGTGCTGTCTTCCCTCATTCAACATGTACAGAAGTAGCGTTATGTGCTGTTGAGTTTGTCGCTCTAAAAACGAGGCTAGCAAAAACAAAAGTTTGGTCTGGAGTGTCATATTTAAGTTAAAGTTAGAGTACCAATGATTGTCACACACACACTAGGTGTGGCAAAATTATTCTCTGCATTTGACCCATCACCCTTGATCACCCCCTGGGAGGTGAGGGGAGCAGTGAGCAGCAGCGGTCGCCGCACCCAGGAATCATTTTTGGTGATTTAAAGTTAAAGTACCAATGATTGTCACACACACACTAGGTGTGGCGAGATTATTCTCTGCATTTGACCCATCACCCTTGATCACCCCCTGGGAGGTGAGGGGAGCAGTGGGCAGCAGCGGTGGCCGCGCCCGGGAATCATTTTGGTGATTTAACCCCCTTAACCCCCAATTCCAACCCTTGATGCTGAGTGCCAAGCAGGGAGGTAATGGGTCCCATTTTTATAGTCTTTGGTATGACTCGGCCGGGGTTTGAACTCACAACCTACCGATGTCGATGTAACAATAAAAGGTGGGATCCAGTGGTTGTATTACCGAGCTGTTTTCTTCACGACATTACAGCTACTCCAAGCGCTAACTGCTAGCCTCAAACACATGCCGTATTTTTCGGATTATAAGTCGCAGTTTTTTTTATAGTTTGGCCGTGGGTGCGACATATACTCTGGAGCGACTTATGTGTGAAATTATTGACACATTACCGGAAAATATCAAATAATATTATTTATCTAATTAACGGAAGAGACGAAGCAAATGTCAGCAATCGCCACACACGTCAACCAATAAGAATTTGGCGGGGGAGGGTAATGGCAGAAGTGCATTGTGGGTCATGGGATGCTAACTGCTATATGCTACTGCCGTAGCTATTAAAATGGATCATTTAAAATAAAAACTGAGAAGGGCTGAACAAAAATGGCACCGAAAAGGAAATCATATACCGCAGATTACTAGCTGGACGTAGTGAAATATGCAGCAGAAAACGGCGATCGAGCAGCAGAAAGAAAGGACGCTAGCGGCGCATACCAGGAGCGACAACGAGGAAGAAGATTTCATTGGTTTTAGCGATCAGGATTGATTGATTGATTTATTAGTAGATTGCACAGTGAAGTACATATTCCGTACAATTGACCACTAAATGGTAACACCCCAATAAGTTTTTCAACTTGTTTAAGTCGGGGTCCACTTAAATTGATTCATGATACAGATATATACTATCAAATATATACTGACATCATAATAAAGTCATCACACAAGATAATCATCAGAGTATATACATTGAATTATTTACATTATTTACAATCCGGGGTGTGGGATATGGAGGGGGGGGTTAGGTTTGGTTGGTATCAACACTTCAGTCATCAACAATCAGCATCAACAATTGCATCATTAGAGAAATGGATATTGAAACCGTGTAGGACTGACTTGGTAGGATATGTACAGCAAGTAGTGGACATAGAGAGAGAGGGAGAGAGATCAGAAAGTATGAGAAAAAGTGTCTACATTTCATTGTTTGATTGTTTACATTTGATTATTTACAATCCGAAGAGGTATTATGTGGAAGGGAGGGTGTTAGTTTAGGGTTGTAGTTGCCTGGAGGTGTTCTTTTATTGTGGTTTTTAAGAATGATAGAGATGGCCTTTCTTTTACACCTGTTGGGAGTGTGTTCCATATTGATGTGGCATAGAAAGAGAATGAGTTAAGACCTTTGTTAGTTCGGAATCTGGGTTTGAGGAGTGACAGATTGTTTGGTTAACGTATAGCATGTTCTATATGTTATAGTTATTTGAATGACTTTTACCATAATATGTTACGTTAACATACCAGGCACGTTCTCAGTTGGTTATTTATGCCTCATATAACGTACACTTATTCAGCCTGTGGTTCACTATTTATTTATTTTAAATTGCCTTTCAAATGTCTATTCTTGGTGTTGGATTTTATCAAATAAATTTCCCCAAAAAATGCGACTTATACTCCAGTGCGACTTAAATATGTTTTTTTCCTTCTTTATTATGCATTTTCGGCAGGTGTGACTTGTACTCCGGTGCAACTTATACTCCGAAAAATACGGTACTCCATAGCGACATATAATCCGAAAAATACGGTACAAAGAATGTCGTGCATAACCACAACACAAAAAGCACAGAACAGCTCTATTTCAAAAAGAGAGGTAAAACAAAAGATTCAACACAAGGAAAATATAAATAAATACCGTGATAACCTCAGACAAGCAGAAATGACCAAAGCCATGTCTGTTTCCAGTGGAAGTCACTGCTTCTTCAGCACCTGCAGTGTGTGAACTCGTCCAAAAAATGGTGCCATAGCGCACATAATAACACACTTTTAAATTTATGTGAGGTTCTGCGCATGTCAAAGTAAAGTATTCCGATTTTAAGTGTGATGCATAATCAGATCAATGATGATCAGATTAAATACATGTTGTCCATGTACTACTGACAGTCCAGAAGTTTAGATTTTTAAAGAAGGCCAAATAGTGGGTTAAGTAGTCTATGCCTGTGTTATCTTTTTGTCTTAGTCACTGGACTACTACCGACACAGTCTATCACACCACCATTAGAGAGGCTAATACACACATGTGGTAGCCTAATGGCTCATCTAAAACTGTCAGTGTATTTTCCATAGACAAATCGGGTGTTGTCATCTCCTAAGTATTATAAATGATGTTGTGTTGGTTCCACGGAGAACAACTTCAGCCACAGAGTGACTGTGAAGATGTGAGTCCCAAACACATTCAGCGTGAGAAGCCAGCTAAAGTCATGAAAGCTGCTCATTCACTGCTAGCCAGCTTTCTTCCTAAGCGATGCGGCGGGGCAGGGGGTTGGGATTGCAGCACAGGATTTTGGGATTGTCATGTCAAAAAGGTCTCTCTGAAGCCGAGTGAATCATAGGGAGTGTGTGTGCTTTCAAATATAAAGACTGAGACCATCAGACAGATAAAGAGGCAAAGGGCAGTTTGTCGTTTTCATCATCTCAGTCAGCCCAAGGTGCTCACATATAATCGTCGTCAAGTGACAGAGCCCAGAAGTGATCGTTGCTCTCAACGTGAATACACATCCTAGGACATCGCAATGGACATGTCTAGGCCTATTGAGCTTTTTTCCGCTGACTTGTTTTTTCTTGTCACTTGTGGCAGACCATACTGATGCTTTGCAATGTTTTGATGAAATGTGAGCAGATTTAAATGCAGAAAGCTATAGGCTAGTCACACCAAACTGACAAACAACCTAGTGCCTGTTTGTGTGCTGTTTGATGGCCACATTGTTGGTCACGCTAGAAATCCCAGTGTTGCTGAAGGGATTGCAAAATCAATGTGAGCTATTCATACACGGTTTTAATCCCCAGATTTACTGCCATTTAATCTGTGGTTATGACGGAGCTCTGGTGTTTCTAATGCCATCAAACAGATGTCTCTGCTCAGCTAGCCAAGTTCGGCTGCATGCACCTGGTGACCATCAAACCTTGGCATCCAGAGGCACATTGAATTGTTTTCCCTTCAGGTGGTAATTATTGCTAGACTTCCTATACGATACTGACTTTGGACCCTTTTGTATTGATCCAATAAGATGTCAGCAGGAACGATACATACTTTTATTATTATAACATGTTTGATCAAGTGATCATTACTCCCAACAGGGAACAATGGTCGGTATGAAAATTATCCTATTTATTATTAAATTAAACATTCGGGAGGACCCTCTGCTCCTCCACATCGAGAGAAGCCAGATGAGGTAGTTCGGGCATCTGGTCAGAATGCTGCCTGGATGCCTCCCTGGGGAGGTGTTTAGGGCACGCCTGACTGGTAGGGAAAGACCCAGGACACGTTGGGGAGACTGTGTCTCCCGGCTGGCCTGGGATCGCCTCGGGATCCCCCGGGAGGAACTGTACAAAGTGGTTGGGGAAAGGGAATTTTGGGCTTTTCTGCTTAGGCTGCTGCCTCCACAACCTGACCTCGAATAAACGGAAGAAAATGGATTGATGGATGGATTATTAAACGCCTCTATTTGCGTTCTTTTCGGTCTACCAACGTTTCGATCAAGCCAAATATGTCCCTAATGCGATTGTAACGTTTATTTATTCATTTTGTGTGCCTCTGAAAGTTCTCTGGTGGCTGCCATTTTTATGACACGCCATTTTGAAGAGGCGGGATTTTTTGAAAAATATTTATTTTTATTTTTTGTCATAAAAAAAAAATACAATCATGTGTGCTTACGGACTGTATCCCTGCAGACTGTATTGATCTATATTGATATACTGTATAATGTAGGAACCAGAAATATTAATAACAGAAAGAAACAACCCTTTTGTGCGAATGAGTGTAAATGGGGGAGGGAGGTTTTTGGGTTGGTGCACTAATTGTAAGTGTATCTTGTGTTTTTTATGTTGATTTAATTTAAAATCAAAATTAAAATAATCAATCAATCATCCATCCATCCATCCATTTTCTACCGGGGTCGCGGGGGGCGCTGGATCCTATCTCAGCTACAATCGGGCGGAAGGCGGGGTACACCCTGGACAAGTCGCCATCTCATCACAGGGCCAACACAGATAGACAGACAACATTCACACTCACATTCACACACTAGGGCCAATTTAGTGTTGCCAATCAACCTATCCCCAGGTGCATGTCTTTGGAGGTGGGAGGAAGCCGGAGTACCCGGAGGGAACCCACGCAGTCACGGGGAGGACATGCAAACTCCACACAGAAAGATCAATCAATGTTTATTTATACAGCCCTAAATCACAAGTGTCTCAAAGGGCTGCACAAGCCACAACGACATCCTCGGTACAGAGCCCACATAGGGGCAAGGAAAAACTCACCTCAGTGGGACGTCGATGTGAATGACTATGAGAAACCTTGGAGAGGACCGCATATGTGGGAGACCGAATGCAATGGATGTCGAGTGGGCCGGACATAATATTGTGAGAGTCCAGTCCATAGTGGATCCAACATAATAGTAAGAGTCCAGTCCATAGTGATATTTTTTTTAAAGTTTTTATTTCTTGTGCGGCCCGGTACCAATCGATCCACGGACCAGTATCGATCCACGGCCCGGTGGTTGGGGACCACTGTTCTACATGACACGACGTGACGACGACGGGTGGGGGACCGTTACTTTTTAGAGGTGGTATAGTACCAAATATGATATATTAGTATCGCGGTACTATACTAATACTGGTATCCTGTACAACTCTAATCTTTACTACCTTAGATATTGGGGTATGGGGCTAAACTCCTCACTTGTTACGTGAATTGTGAATTATATTTATATAGCGCTTTTCTCTAGTGACTCAAAGTGCTTTACATAGTGAAACCCGATATCTAAGTTACATTTAAACCAGTGTGGGTGGCACTGGGAGCAGGTGGGTAAAGTGTCTTGCCCAAGGACACAACGGCAGTGACTAGGATAGCAGAAGCTGGGATTGAACCTGGAACCCTCAAGTTGCTGGCACGGCCACTCTACCAACCGAGCTGTACCGCCCCATATGGTGCTGTCGTTTGCTTCAAATCGCTGTGTTTGACCTGCAACCCATTGGCACGTTTTCATTTTGGCCCTTGGCGGCAAACATTTTGGGCACCCCTGCTCCTTTGTTTTTAGGAATTTGCTGGAAAAAATTTTGTCTCAAGTTTTTTTAACTCAACTCGGGGGCCGGTATGGTGTCATTTCCGGGCCCCCGGATTGCCAGTTGGAAAGCCCCGCCGTAGGCATAAATAGTATTGCTCATTTACTTACCTTACCTTACCATTTACTTACCTTATTAGCACAGTGTGAAACTGCTTAAATGTATTCCTATGTAGCGGATAGGTGGTGTGTGTGTGTGTGTGTGTTGCGTTTGAATACAGAGATTGTCTCAGCGTGTGGATGCCGAATGTGAAATGTCAATGTTATTGAACAGGTGCTGCGAGGCAGCGCTGTGATGTTTTTATTTCCAAGCTCTTGTCGAGCGAGGCAGAGAAGAGAAGGGGGCTCATGGGATAATGGGGGAGGTTCAGGGGGGGGTGACTAGACGTGTGTGTGTGTGGGTGTGTGTGTGTAGCAAGTGTAAGCATAACGATTTGTGTGTATCTAAAAAGCATTGAGTCGCGGGAAATGAGAAGTGGCTCAGAATAAATGCTCCTCCCAGAAATTGGTAACTGTTTGTTCTTAGTGTGTCCGTGTTCACCCTGCTGTGCAGCATGACGCCGCATGCGGAAGGCAGCCCCTCTCGCCCGGCCTTACGCGACAAGCTGCTGTCACTTCATTTGTGCCATTTTTCACATCATTCATTGGATTCCCCTCCCTCCCTCCCGTCCCCCGTCCTCTGTGTCTGTTTCCCTTCGGTTTTCCTCTTGCAGACTGTGTCAATACTTGTTGAGGGGCTTTGTGCTCGGAGGTGAATGCAGTCAAGGTTAGTCAACAATGCCTCATGACACCTGAGCGCTGACTACTGCCTATCCCTCCTCCCCCCAAAAAAATGTTTTTATTCCTGCCCAGTGGACCTTTTTATAATTTTCCCTACCTGTCCTTGGTGCTCTCAGCCATGTTGCTCCCTGTCATCATCGTCACCCTTCATCTCCCCCTCCTTCTTGCTGACCCCTCTCTCCTGCTGCCTTCACTGCCACTGGGAGAGAAAAAAAAATACATGTTCAAGCTTTGTGTCTAAATGCATTAGCTCCCGTGTCATAGTATTAGCCTCATTATCCATTGCAGCTTTAATTCTAGTAAACACCTCCTCCCCTTCAGCCATTTAAAAAAAAAAAAAGCAGCAATCCAAATGTCCACAAGTGCATTGGAGGATCCAGTCGTGATAAAGAGGCTGCTGTGGTTCAAAGCCAAATAGCGGGTTACTTAATGAGTTTGGTAATTGGCTCGCTGTGGCCTCGGTGCATCGCTGTGTGCACGAGCACAGCACTGCATCCCTTTCCATTCCATCCGGCTTTTCTCTCAATCCATCCTCCGTTCTGTGTACTGATTTAAGGAGCTCACGCTGCGCCCGGCCTCTTCTGTCTATTCCCCGCTGCTCCTATTACATTGACTGTTAGCATGCAGCATGTTAGGTTACCCTACTGCTCCACGTTACACATCAACACTGTTATTCTATCTCTCTCCTGTCTACCCCCCGCCCCCCTACACACACACACACACACACACACACACACACACACACACACACACACACACACACACACACACACGGGGTAAATGTTAGCTTCTTCATGCATTATGCAGAATATGTTCATCCGCGCGAGCAATTTGCAGTTTCCACTTCACCACTTCAGAGCAACATGATGTTAAAACACCTGAAGGTATCTTTGTGTGCATGTGTGTTGATGCTCGGCCTATTTTGAAGTCCTAACAGTAGGGTCATGATAGCAAGCTTTTTGCATATAATGCTTTTTCTGCACCTTCTGAGACAAAGAAAATATTGTTCTTAAGTTTTGAAATTGGAAATAACATTTTTTTTTACTATTTCTTTTGAAAATCTTATTAGTGAAATAAAAAACGTTCGATTGTACTAAAAATATGTGTATTTTTTTATCTCCTAGGATTACCAATACCGATAACATCTACCATAAATTGATTAAAGGGGAACATTATCACAATTTCAGAAGGGTTAAAACCATTAAAAATCAGTTCCCAGTGGCTTATTATATTTTTCGAAGTTTTTTTCAAAATTTTACCCATCACGCAATATCCCTAAAAAAAAAGCTTCAAAGTGCCTGATTTTAACCATCGTTATATACACCCGTCCATTTTCCTGTGACGTCACATAGTGAAGCCAACACAAACAAACATGGCGGAAAGAACAGCAAGCTATAGCGACATTAGCTCGGATTCAGACTCGGATTTCAGCGGCTTAAGCGATTCAACAGATTACGAATGTATTGAAACGGATGGTTGTAGTGTGGAGGCAGGTAGCGAAAACGAAATTGAAGAAGAAACTGAAGCTATTGAGCCATATCGGTTTGAACCGTATGCAAGCGAAACCGATGAAAACGACACGACAGCCAGCGACACGGGAGAAAGCGAGGACGAATTCGGCGATCGCCTTCTAACCAACGATTGGTATGTGTTTGTTTGGCATTAAAGGAAACTAACAACTATGAACTAGGTTTACAGCATATGAAATACATTTGGCAACAACATTCACTTTGAGAGTGCAGACAGCCCAATTTTCATCAATTAATATATTCTGTAGACATACCCTCATCCGCGCTCTTTTCCTGAAAGCTGATCTGTCCAGTTTTGGAGTTGATGTCAGCAGGCCAGGGAAGCTAGGGTCGATAGGGGCATGATGTCTCCAAGGTACGGAAAACAGTCGAAAAAACGGAAAATAACAGAGCTGATTTGACTCGGTGTTTGAGAAAATGGCGGATTGCTTCCCGATGTGACGCCACGTTGTGACGTCATCGCTCCGAGAGCGAATATTAGAAAGGCGTTTAATTCGCCAAAATTCACCCATTTAGAGTTCGGAAATCGGTTAAAAAAAAATATGGTCTTTTTTTCTGCAACATCAAGGTATATATTGACGCTTACATAGGTCTGGTGATAATGTTCCCCTTTAACATTTTTATTCACTGGCTTTTAACCCAGCATGAGATTTTAAACCGTTTTTAGCTTTTAACTTTTTTAACTGTTTTAACTTTTAAACTGTTTTTTATCCAACAAATTGTTCTTAGGGTAATTTATATTTGCTTTTTCTATGTGTATTTTTATTTCTGTTTTAAATGTTATTTTTTAGTCTGTTCTTTGCCTCTATTTCTTTGTGGTGTACAGCCCTTTGTTTTTCAACTGTGCTTGTTTTTAAAGGGCTTTATAAATAAAGTTGGTATGGTATGGTAACATGGACACCGAGTTGTCACGACTGGGACTGTGGCGTGGTTTGTTCTCCCGAGGTTCAAAAGATTTGGACCATACGTGGCGTGAAGGGGAGTACATGATTTATTGAAACACTATAACTACAAAAAAAAAGGATCAAACAAAAGGTGCGCACAGGGGTGGAAGTACAAAACTTGACTATGAACACAAAACTTGCACAAAGGCAGAAACTATGAACAATTAAACAAAACTTGCAAACTATGGCATGAATAAAGAAAACTTACTTGGACGAGAAACCGGCATGAAAAAAGAGCAGCAAGGGTCTTAAGGGTGTGTGGAGAGTGTGCAGAAGCATAAATGCGGGATGTCGCCAGAAAGACAAACTGAAAACAATGAACTTAAATACTACAGACATGATTAACTAAAACAGGTGCGTGACGTGACAGGTGAAAACTAATGGGTTGCTATGGTGACAAACAAGAGTGCACAATGAGTCCAAACGTGGAACAGGTGACACTAATGGGTAACCATGGAAACAAGACAAGGGAGTGAAAAGCCAGAAACTAAAGAGTCCAATAACTAAACTAAACAAAACATGATTACACAGACATGACACGACTTATACAAGTTGAAAAACTTATTCAGGTGTTACCATTAAGTGGTCAATTGTACGGAATATGTACTGTACTCTGCAATCTACTAATACAAATTTCAATCAATCAATCAATCAATCAATCAAATTTATTAACTGTAGATTTTTCCAATGTATTTATGGGGAGTGCTATTGATAGTGAAACAATACCAACACAATATTTAAACTATTTATCTTATTCTCTTTTATTACCGGTACATACAATTGTTTGAGAAAAACAAAGTCAATAGTACACAAACAACTAAGTATAAGCAAAAACTACTATCTATTATGCATTTAAGTCCTTTGGTTTTTTGCCTTCAAAGTCCTCTTGTGTCCGGGGAATTATTCATTGACTTTGTAAACATGTACAAAAACACACACAAAAAGATTTTGTGAAAAGGAAAATATCAAAATGTATGTTCTAGTTAGGGATGTCCCGATCCGATATTTGGATCAGATCGGCTGCCGATATTTGCCAAAAATTGCGTATCGGCAAGGCATGGGAAAATGCCGATCCAGATCCAGTTTTAAAAAAAAACCCCGGTCCGTGTTTTCCAACGCACCTATTTAAATAATACATTCCACTTTTCTGCTGCTCCGTAATTTCCGTTCCGCATTTTCCAGCACACCTTCAACACATCCACAATCCTCACGCAGTTGCTTTTAGCTGCTGGCATTACACGACAGGCTCTTCTCACTCTTTCCTGTGTCTCCCTCTCACAGACAGCGAGCGCACCTTCTTACACACGTCACATACTGTCACGTCATACGTCACATACGTATACGTCCTCTCCCAGCAGAGAGCGAGGTAGCGGCATGGCTAACGTTAGCTGTGATGCTAGCGCAGCTGCTAAGGTGCGCGCCTGCTCAAGCGCCCTCTGCGCACGGCAAATCTATGCCACGCACAAAATCAAATAAAAAAATAAGCGCATAACAATTTTCGACACACGGACACGACAGAGACAACAGTTTTCGTCATCATTGTTCAAATATTGTGACGTCTGTCGAGACGCTTATCTCCATTCGGTGCCACACGTCCAGACTCCACACCATCAAAATAGTATATATCTGTATCATGAATCAATTTAAGTGGACCCCTTCTTAAACAAGTTGAAAAACTTATTCGGGTGTTACCATTTAGTCGTCAATTGTACGGAATATGTACTTCACTGTGCAACCTACTAATAAAAGTCTCAATCAATCAATCAAAACACATAGAATCATCATACTGCTGTGATTATATGCATCAAGTGTTCATTCAAGGCTAAGGCAAAATATCGAGATATATATTGTGTATCGCAATATGGCCTTAAAATATCGCAATATTAAAAAAAGGCCATATCGCCCAGCCCTAGTTCAATGATGCCATTTCTGTTTGTCATGTATAATTTTGTCTATTTTGTGTTTATCCTTCAATAAACAGGTCAGTTTCTTGTTACCAACCATTGTGTATTATTCAAACTCCCCTAATTCAGCTGGCTAGTTGTTATCAAGAGTACTAAAACCCTTTTCAACATGATTCTGACAACTAAGTAGGCTAAATAACTTTAAACTTTAATACATGCTCGGATAGGCCAGTATCGGTCAGTATCGGTATCGGTCAGTATCGGTATCGGATCGGAAATGCAAAAACAATATCGGTATCGGATCGGAAGTGCAAAAACCTGGATCGGGACATCCCTAGTTCTAGTATCGATCATATACTGATACTACCATTGGTATCGACAGTGCCAATTTATTTATGACCCTGACAATGCTGACACAACAACAGTTGTTGTATTACCCTCTCTCTACACTCATATTCATCTTCTTGTTAATTTAATAAATGCTTACTTTCTGCTGCACTTCTTAAACATTACCAAGCACTTATTTCTTGGTGGTGTTTCAAGTTAGTTTTTTAGTGTATAGCTTAGCGATTAGCATGCCTACTCTTGGCTTGTGTAACATGTTTAGCCTCATCCTCCAGTGATAATAATACTTGATAATGATACTTAACATACTAAGAAATGCAGTAGATTTACTGTAGTAAGGATGGTTACTGTTGGCTTAGAGGAGCGTCTCCACGCTGTGTATGGAGACACATAATTAGCTGCTAGGCACTTGTCAGTGGGGGCTGGGGGAACTAAAAATAAAAAGTGTAAGCCAGAAGAGATTGCTGTTTTTGATAGGAATTCATCTGCAATGGCAACTACCTACTTTTGTCGAAAATTGGACAATAAAGATAGGTGGCCGATCGATCCCCAAATACAAGACGACCAAGGATATTTTCTTCTAGGTCGAAAATACTTTCTTATATTTTGGTCAGTAAACTATTATCTGCTGTCATTACTCTGGTATTGCGTTTTGGTACTGAATGGGAACTCTTTTGTTGCAATTGAAGCATATTGAGTTAACGTCTCTTTGTTGATGGCTTTTTATTCAATACTACTAATAACTCTCTCAATTTAATACCTGCATTAATCTGCTACCATAATGTCTTCTGTTCTTTCCACCTTTCACATTCTAATCAATTTCCTAGCTAAAAAGAAAGTAATTTGAGTGAATAGATTCATTTTAACTCCCAGCGCTGCTGCCAGGTTTTTTTTTTCTTTTTCTATTTGTTTTTTTTTTATCTCACTCCCACAGCGGACTGGTTGATTTCGAACACTGCAGGGGTTGGAAGGCCAAAGCACAGCTAAGTGGCTCCTCTTGACCTCAGCACTGATCTCCAAACTGTCTGCACACAGCTTAGATTTTTTTTACCCACAAAAATAGCCTAATCTGGCAACACACTGCCTTTGTGCTGTCTTTTTGAATAACATATTTTGTCTCAGCTCCAACATGCTGACCGTGCTCTGGCCTTCCAGATCACTTCTTTCTGTTGTGTGTCATGCCAGCAAGCATGTGAGCTGGAGAAAAATAGCTTGGATGATTTGAAACTCGTTAGAGCCACAATGGGTTTGCTTATTCTCCTTACTCACTATCCATTTGTCATGATCATTTCTGAATCATTAGCTTGAATTGTGACCACCATGGAATAATAAGCAGAGCTAGAGAAGATTAAAAAAAAAAAAAAACTTCTTGTCAGCCCGTTGTTTTTTATTCGGTGGTGTGTTGGTTTTCAAGTGAGCCTCAGCACTTTCTAGTATATCAACAAAGTTGTAGGTCCACCATTTTTCCATAGGGTGGCAGTGTATGGAGGAAAGACAGCCATGTGCTCAGTGGTAGATAAAGCAGATGAGCTTGGAACTACATAGCAATCACACGCTACAAGCCGTTCTCCCGTTGGTGCTTTCATGACCACGCACTCTTGCGCTCTTCCGTGTAAGATTTCATCAAGCAGCTCTCCTGGTTTAGTGTCAGCCCCGAGTACTGTTTGGTTATGACATAGTAATAAACTAGCAGAGCCTGCACTCTCTGAAATGCAGTTCCTTAAAAACCGCGTGCAGCCACTGTTGGCCTCAACTGCTCCTTATTTGTTATAATGAATGAGGCACTGTGTTATGTGACACAGACAGCCCATGTGGGGGCTTGGAGAATGTCCGTAGAAAATCAGAGTTTTAGTGATGCAGTCCATGAACAAGAGGAGAAAGGGTGGGGATGGGCAGAAGACTCTTTTCAATTGATTAATTGTTAAGAAATCCTGTTCATAGGCAATGAAGCGAGTGACTCAAAATGGAGTGCACTGCTACTGCACATTTATAGAAAGGATTTCAGAATCTTCCAGAAAGTATTCAACAGTGGCGGGCTGTGTGTTTCCCACCTAGGTCGTCAATGATCTCCGACTTCAATGATTACCTCTCAAAATACCATAATTGATGTCACTACATGATCATTGCTGGAGAAATACTATACAGGAACACATTTACACTCTACTGGGCATTGATTCACATCAACAGTATACAAAGCGGGTTATTTTCTGGCGCATTTAAAAATCAATTAAACGCATCAGCAATTAAAACATATACCGTAGATTTCTCTGTTTGGCTTATGCAATTTCCGGTCAATAAAGTTTGATTCAATGTACCAATTCTCAAAGATCATACTTGCCAACCTTGAGACCTCCGATTTCGGGAGGTGGGGGGGCGTGGTCGGGGTGGGACAGGGGCGTGGCTGAGGGCGGGGGCGTGGTTAAGAGGGGAGGAGTATATTGTCAGCTAGAATTCACCAAGTCAAGTATTTCATACATATATATATATATATATATATATATATATATATATATATATATATATATATATATATATATATATACATATATATATACATACATACACACATACATATATATATATATATATATATATATATATATATATATATGTATATATATATATATATATATATATATATATATATATATATATATATACATCCTGAAAATATGCAAACAAAACTGTGTTTAGATAATTGATACTTCAAACTTGCATAAATAAATCTTAAGGAATATAACATAACTTGGCTTCTGAGAGCTTAAAAATGTAATGAATAAAATGCTAAAGTTGTTGATGAACAAGCAATTATTTTAATAATCAAATATGGTCATTTTAAATGAAATATTAAGATCATTTAAAATTGATGATTTCAAATATGTTTATTTTAATGTATAATTCTATGGCTGGATTTAATAAGGACTCAGAAAAAATACAAATAAAAATACAATTAATGTTGATGTTTTAGCAAAACATAGTAAAAATGTATTTATTTTTAGGTAAGACAATTTATCTCTAGTCTGGATGATTTAGTTCTTGTCACCCCTGTTGTCATAAAGAAAAGGCTGTCCTCACTCAGGTCCGCATGGAGCTGGAGGGGGCGTGGCCTCCAGCTCCGGCTGAAAATCGGGAGATTTTTGGGAGAATATTTGTCCCGGGAGGTTTTTGGGAGAGGCGCTGAATTTCGGGAGTCTCCCGGAAAATTCGGGAGGGTTGACAAGTATGTCAAAGATATATTAACTGCCCTGACCACACAATGGCGACAAATATACATGTAACAATGTTAATTGAATGACAAGCATGACACACTTTAACAACAAGAGTTTACAACTTTTAGATGTAACAGAACAGCAACTGTCAACAACCTGCAATCTGAATGGCTATCGCAACTGTCTCTCAACTCTGTGTTTTCAAATTCATCTGCCAACGGCCCCGATGACGTATCCAATCACAGGACGCGTAAATGTCACGTTCAACGTGAGGCCAGCTAGAAGGCCTTTCTGACAACAACTCCTGATCTGATTGGCTATCGCAACTGTTTATCACTGTATGTCCCCGTTCACTTACAGTACACGGACACCTGCATTGCTGAATCTGAAGGCGTCTGGCAGATTTGGTACAGCATGGCAACAGAAGCTAGCTGAATTCTGATTGGATACAAACTAAAACTAAAAACAACAGCACTGGAAGGAGCATAATATGACATTAAGAGAATATGAATAATTTTAGATATTTAGGGAAAGTAAATAAAAAAATTACTCTTATCTTTTTTAATTATGATCATGATTTCTGGTTATGTTAGGCCAGCAGAGAAGGCCTTGCTGGCCCTGACTGCACACCACTGGTTTTCAAGGACTACTGGGCCTATGTATGTGCAGAACTCTCCAAAATGAAGACACCGCTCACACCTCCGCAAGCAGTTTTACGAGTGTATCTTCTCAAGGGACAATACTATAGCAGTTGAATTTGGTTATACTTTAGTAGTCAGTGTACCGCTTGTATAAAAGTATACATTCTCTAACTATTAAACCTCGCTAAACACACAGCCATTATTGTTCTAAATACATAACAACAAAAGTGAATACCGTATTTTTCTGAATATAAGTCGCAGTTTTTTTCATATTTTGGCCGGGCTCCAGTGCGATTTATATATGTTTTTTTCCTTCTTTATTATGCATTTTCGGCAGGTGCGACTTATACTCCGGTGCGACTTATACTCCGAAAAATACGGTAGTAAGTTTAATGGGTCTTGCCTCCAGTCAGGCATGTAGTAGGGTCATCGTTGGGTGCTGCGGGAAGCATGGGTTCCAACATACTGTGACATTCTGAAGCAGGACGTGAGACCCCTATTGGGAAACCGGGCCGCTTGTCAATGTAAACAAGCCTGTGGCGTCGTCATCTAACTTAGACAATTGGCTGTGACGAGTGTGAATTTTATGGTCACTGTAAGAGAAACAAAAATTGGGGAAAAAATTATGAAAATCAAAACAGAAACGTTCAGACATGCAAACAATATGTAACTCACTGCAGGACCCACTGCTCGTTGAAAAGAGCAGTATTGGCTTTTCTATTTGAGTCTCCAATAAGACCTGAAAAAGTCACTAGATTTATATTTCTCCCTCATTTATCACGGTTAATTGGGACCGGACACAACTGCAATAAATTGATTTCTGCAAAGTAGAATTATTATTAATGAATACAATATTTTTATAATGAGAGCATAACAACTGTTTACAACCTTTTAAATACATCTCTTGACATTAGTAGCAGTCGACATCCTAATGACAGCAGATCTTGTACAGTAAGTGATATTTTATCATGCTTTTTGGCGCTCATAAAGTCTGCAGTAGATAGATAGATAGTACTTTATTGATTCCTTCAGGAGAGTTTCCTCAGGAAAATTTAAATTCCAGCAGCAGTGTACAGAATTGAGATCGAATTTAAAAAGTAAATAATGGGGGTATAAATGGAAATACAATTTAAAATATTACAATAAGAATAAAAATAAAAAGCAACAATAAGAACAAAAATATAACAGTAAAAATAAGAATATAACAAGAGAAACTAGGCAGTAGTGACCATGTTATGAAAATGTATGGCACAGTTATTGCACTGTTTTTTGTTAGTTTATTTCAGTATTGTTATTGTTTTGCATCCCCTATCATCCTAGTAACCCCCCTCCCCCCAGAGAGGAGTTGTACAGTCTGATGCAGTGAGTAGTAATCAGTGATGAGGAGGAGAAAAAAAAGCAAACGTTGTGATGCGTTTTTGAAATAATGCGCCACGTATGCTGAAAATTATCAAAAGATGTAAATATTAAATGTTGTTATTAATGTGCCTGTTACTACATCACATATATACTTACATCATGTATAAAAAACCCTAAGGGAGATTGTGGATGTTTTTTTAGGGGCTTTAGAGCCAGAATTTAACGGCTCCCTTAGGCTCCATTGTAAGCAGACTTTTGATCACATTATTTACTGTTTAGAATGCATTAAAAAAAACATCCATGGTCATATCTTTCATAATGATTGTGAACGATTGGCAAAATTCCAAAAAAAGTGCAGTTCCCCTTTACATTCCAACTTTGTAAATATTCACACAACATACAACATGTAATACATATAATACTACCGGTACTTAATTTTACACTTAATTTTTAAAAAAATTAGAGTCTGCTTGAAAAAATAATCTGATGTAGTGAAGGAACGACTACATTGCTTGTCGCTTAAAAAAAAAAAAAGAGACATACTCGAGGTCTGAATACTCACTAAATCCAATGACAAGGTTACAAAGTTGGCAACACTGATCCCTCCTGCTATGTCTTCTTATTCTTTGGCATGGTCAGTCAAGGTGTGTTAAGAAGCATAGTTATAATGCCATCTACTGTACATAGATGTAACAACTAGGCCAAACTAGGGCGAACGGAAAACACCTGTATTGTCCCTTTTAGAAGCTTGTCTGAAATGTCAGGGTTGCACTCACTTTTTTAATATAAAACCAAAAGAGGGTCAAAAGCTCGTCTTTCCTCCGATCATTTCAGGAACAGCGTCCATATGGTATAAGACTTGCTTACATTCACATACACTAAATGGTTCTTATGGGTGACTCTCTCTCTGGTGCATGTTGGCAAAGAAATGAGACATATTGTAGCCTGCAAGTGTCTTTAGTTTCCTTAGTGTTTCAAGGCAGCCAAAAGGGAGTGTGAATAGCTTTGTAAACAAGATATCTGTGTGAGCCGAGACCTTGCGCTGATTTGCCTGAAGGGAAATACCATTTCTTGGCTCTACTCTGCTAATGCTCATAAATTAAATTTCCATCATCTTCATTATAGGCTGTCTCTCCTGCATGCTTTTCCAATGGACATCTTGATTTTCACTTTTGCCCTCGCCTGCTTAAAGATCCTTTTCCCCTCCAGCTCAGTATTCCTTGAAAACCCTGATAGCCATTAAGCCACATTTAGTTGTCATTTTCTTGACTTTCTATGCAAGGAGATTGCAAAGCCTGTTTTTTATTGCTTCCCCTTTCCTCAAGTGCCTCAAGGCGATCTCTGTTTTAATTAGTTCTTATTTTCTCCTTGCGTCTCTCGTCTACTGTTAAGGTTCTCTCACACGAATCCACAAAGACTAAAAGGGCCATTGAACGATTCTATTTTTTAATGCTTCCCTGCCAGCCGAGGAAGGATTGGAGCTTTCAGCGCTTCTTGCCCTGAGAGTGAGGAAGCAGCAGTCAGTCGCACAGGCTTTGTTCTTTTTGGAGAGAAAATGTGCGCTGGAGATATAGTCTGTGCTCTAAAAGCTCCATCTGGAAAATCTCTGTTCAAGTGTCTAATATGAACACAAGCAGCTCTGTAGATGATGCCTCGCTAAGAACGGTAAAATTGTCTCAATCTGGCACGTCTCTCATGTATTAGGTTCCAGCGTCATTGTGACACAGCATAGATGTAGTCATGTGTTAAAGTCCTCTTAAGTGCACCCTACCCCCATCCGCCTTCCGCCGTGAAGCAAACCTTCCTCTCCGTTTACAAGTCTGTTTCCTTTACTCAATCTTTTTTTTTTTTTCCTCCACCCTCTCCAACTTGTCGGCTCATCCCTAGTGAATGTATCAAATGAAGTTACAAGATAGGAGTACTTAAGAGGCCAGGGCCTCTGAGGCTTCTCCCAAGCTTGGCTCACTCATCCATGTCCGTTTTTTTTTTTGGGTTGTTTTTTTTAACTCTTGTATTCAGCTACTTGCTCTCTTATTTGTGTTGCAGAGGTCTCGCTTGGCCTTGAGTGCATTGCTGTTTGGAGAAATCAGGCTAAAGCAAATACTGTGTTTGAGCGTGTCAGCCACAGCTTTAGTTAAGTATTCATTTTTAATGAGCCTAAGTGGCAACAGAATTCTGTAACACATAAATGGAGTAGTGCGAGTGAGGAGGGAGAGGGATGCATTTTGCCCTTTGATTCAGTCGCAGACTGGCGATTGCTTTTGTTGAACACATGCACTAATTAGATTTGGTGTGGTTGACGGCAACATATTTGAATATATTATTCTCTACGGCTTTGTTCTGCTTCAACACTGTTTGGGAGGGAAATCATTTGAGAGTCCCTAAAGGGAGAGCAGTGCACCAGCTCACTGTTCTTTGGTGGTTTTTGTATTGAACGTAGCCTATTTGTAGGAGAGGGTGCTCAAAAACGATTGTGATGGGCTCTTAGAACACTGAACAGAAGTGAATAGGCATAGTCAGCCTCCCAGATACATGCTTAGGCCTGTAGAATGCTGAGTGCTTCCTTGTAACTGCACCGGTTGTCTCTTTTCATTATCGGTTAATGGTGCCCAACTTGACAGAGCCATGTGATAAACAGAGGAGCTGTGAAATCCTGGAGGTGGAGTTCTCGTCGGCTTGATAATGGGATCTCATCCGCCAGGGGAGGTGTAGTGGCGCCCATCAGCCGATCCAGCTTTCTTCTGCACAGCTCGGCACAGAACACTTTTTCCACTCCTGCCGTTTGCCCAAAACCTAATGATCCACTTTTAGATAGTGGCGATACCACTCGTAGCATGTATGTAGCAGCCTTTTAGATCAGCCTGTGTAATGCTGCCGTAGTGTATGTGATATTTTTTGAGATAGTGTGTCCTTCTGTATATCAGCATCCTGTATGCACTCCCATTGACTCCCCTGGTGGATGGGATCCCACTATAAGTTGACTCAATCAAAGCAACAAGATGACCTGTCTGAGTTAATGACGTGAGGCATTTGTGATTAGGGCTGTATAGTAAACTTTGATTGATGATTGATTGATTGAACTTATAGTGTCAAGTATATTACACTTCAAAACATGGGTTGACATTCAGTCGGATGTAAGATGAACTTGAAAATATTAGTCAATATAACTTTCAAATATGCTGGTTCAATATATTTTATCAAGTTCGTACAAGTGAAAGTCAAGTTGGCTGAACATGGTAAATGGTCTTTATTTGTATAGCTGTATTTTCATAGAGTGTCACTATATCAAGTATATGTATACATTCACTACATACATTATCACATTCACCCATTCACATTATGAATTTCGTTTTTTCTGACTTATAAATGTTGTTACAAAGTTGGATACTCAATACCAATGTGTCAAATCATGATGTTCATGCATTTTGGTGTGAGCTTGCACGCAGTTTTGGATGCCTCTGTTTGCGGTGTTTTGCAGTCTGGCTATGTTGTGATGTCACAGCAAGGTGGATGAACTTATTCAGACTTTATGTCGAGCTCTAAGAAGCTCCTCCCCCTCTGCTTAAGGCTACGAGGAAACACAAAAAAGGTAGGATCAATTATTATTTTCATCTAATTTTGGCATGTGCATAATAACTAGGGTTGTTAACGATAAACCGATGCGACCTGAAATCCTGTTCGAGAGGTGGCTGGTTCGGTTACGCTGGTTATAGCCCCCTAACTTGATAAGATTCAGCTGTAGATCCTTACATTAATCGAGTGTAGACACATAAACCGGTTATCGCGCTGAACTAGAAAACAGTTGACGGTTTTTGTCTTTAAAAGGACACAAGAGCCAGGGTTGTCCATGGAAAGAGTCACTCGCTTGTTACGTTACTTATGTAACTGGAGACGAGAATAGATGTAGGTACATGGACTGGGTGTTGCGCGAGACTAGCAATCAGTAGACAGATAATCTTTAAAACAACACGAGAGTCACGGCTGCACGCAAATTAATTACTAACGATATACGTAACGTCAACACCCCTGACTGTCTCCGTGCTGTGCCGTCCGTCAATATTGTAACATACCAAAGAAATGAGGCTTAAACAGATTCCCAGTTTGTTTTTCTTTATTTCACAAAATGCAATGTTCTCGTACAACGGGCTCAATCTCCGTGTTCCGCTCTCTTTTCCGGCAAAATTCAAAACGACCTTTAACCTCCACAACAGACGTCACTTGTCATCCTTGTGCCGGACGTTCCACCCCCAAGTCAAGCCATTGGCTAGAACCCGTAGGCGTCTGTGATAACACTGACTTGACTTGACTCGTGGAAAATAAATATATTTGACATGTGACATGTTTGCTTTTTTACTTTATTTTAACATCTTTGGGGATATATGTTGGGTTTTAAAAAGTATGTCACTTCTATAGAATGCTCTTTTTTTAATATTTGAAAATAAATGCGACTATGGCTGTTCTCATTCTATTAGGTTATTGTTATTCTCATAGCATTCTACTGATCAGTTGTCTTAGAAGACGTTGAGCCTCTCATAGTTCCTGCTCATAGACTTAGCTCGGACAGATCTAGTCTGAGTGTTAATCCTATTTATCCTCTAACATGAGGAGTGGTGTGGTGTAAAGAAGAATTGGTCCATCAACAAATGTTAACCATAGAATCAAATCGTTCATACACTAAATTGTATCGAATTGTTCATACACTAAATTGAATCGTATCGAATCGTTCTTTTTTATAAATACGTTGTTTTTGAATCGCATTGTAGGGCGTGGTTTCATTTGCAATCTGGGAAAGCCTCCAGATTCTTGCAAACAGACTCAAAAAACGGATTATGAAAGTGACCGTGGAGCCAAATTTACACCAAAGCATATCCAATACAAAGTGGTTCTTAAACTGTTTTCACCAAGGACCATTTTAGAAAAAACTTGGCTCTCCAAGTACCACTAGAATGACCAACATTAGAATACAGTAACGTAGTAACGTATTTAATAAAAACAAGGCTGAGGTTTTATTTGACAAGTATGTTTAATATTTTTGGCCACTGTAACATTACACACAGTGTGAACCGCAACACTGTTTGAATCTAGGGGGGAAAAACACTGTACTTTAATCAAGTGGTTCTTTGGCGTACCACTTAATGAAGCCCACGTACCACAGTTTGATAATCACTGGTCGAGACCACAAGAAAGTGTATTAAATGTCAATTCAAGTCATCATAGGTCTTTTTTAAATCAACTCTTTGACTAAGTATCCACAGCGTTGCTGACACTGCCTCCTCCCTGGTACCCTCCCACTTTATTCAGGGGAACACAAAGAAGACTAACAGATAAAGTGAAGCTGATTTTATTGTTTATTTCTAATCATTGTAGTGACCTGGCTGTTACAGTTATGGAATTGTTTGATGTAGTGAAAGCACCACCGGGCTAGTGACAGTGTGTGTGTGTGTGTCTGCAGGGCAGCTGCATATGAAGACAGAGTAGCTTGTTGTTGTTTTGACTTTGTTATTAATAAGAAAGTTGATCCATCCACCCCTTATGTCTGTTTGATATAGCGTGTTATACTGTGTTCAAAGTGTCCACACCTTTACTAAAATATAGACTTTTGTCAAGGCTGTAAACTATTGTTCTCGTTTTAAATTGTTTATTATGTATATATTTGCTTCAATATACAAACATGTTCAAGAACCAATTAAGTTTATAAAATTGAGGTTCCACTGTACTTAAAAGAATGAAAGAGTGGAGAATAGACTTAAAATAGACTTAATCACTTTAAGGAGTTTTTTTTAAATGATTAAACCCTTAAAGAATCCAATGACAAAATTAATAATAATAATAAGTCTAATAATATTAATATTCAGTATATGACTTGTATTTCCAAATAATTTGGCCTTATTGTAATTATCTGCGACATTCGACATTAAAGCTTCTTAAACATTTATCCATGAAAAGTTGCTGCATTTCATTTGAATGCAGTAACAGGAGACCGGCGGATGTGAGTGCACATTTTACAGCAATCTTGTTAAATGTATGATACTGTGATTAACTGGTAGAGCAGTGTTTGCTTGTGTTGTTTTGGAATATGAACAAGGGAAGTACGACTTATTAGCACAGCGAGCTGTTGCCTCGGGTGCTGGAGGAGGCTGTGTTGGAGAAGGCAAACCCCTCCTCTTTGCCTGGATTGAAAAGGAGATGGCCAACATGGTTTGTAGGACAATGAAGGACCCCCTGCCCCTCCCACTGCACACCACCCTCGACTCAATTTCTATTGATCCCTACTGCCTGTCTCTGCTGCTCTTGTTTGGTTTCCGTGCAAAAAGAGCCCAATGCGCTGACTATTTGCTTTGGTTAATTGGATTCTGACAGTGATCCAATATCGTGTTTAAGACAATGAAAATGTGTCAAAGCTGCTGCTCAATGAAATGGAAATAGTGCTATTATTTCATAACTTAATGCAGCCCTTTTGTTGTTTCCCTGCTGTTTTAGCACCGAGCAGGGAGGGACTGATTGAGCTGTTTTGGAAGACAAAGCAAATTGCAACGTTTTGCACTAAAGGACTTTTAAAATCAACGCTAATACATTTGATGCGACATGCTTGCTAACCGTTAAAATGGAAGCCTTTGGTGATATAGTGTGGGCCAATCGTGTGTTTTCCCCGGCTTCTTTTTTAGAAATGGGCGGGGTAACTAATTAATTCATTATCCAGAAATGCAAATGAGTTCTCTGAGCCTGAGCAGCATTAATTTGCTTGTATCTTTCCACCAGATGTACTGAATGTCTTCATGGTTTTTTTTACATTTTAACAACATAGTCCCATTTAAAGCTGTTGCTAATGCAATGGCAGGGAGAGAGTCCAGTGTTGTACAGTATTTAAATGTATTATTGTGACTAATCTAACCATGGCCATATCTTCCTTCCTGCTGGTTTCATGAATGCGTACATTACTGTTTAATATTTACTTATGGACTGTACCATTGTCACTCTCTTATGACTTATTTTACATACAAGTTGGAGTTACAGTGCTGCTGCCATACTCATGATGCCTGGGGCTCAATTTATAGTATTCATTTTGTAATGTACACTCGCCATCACATCTGCACATAATGTTTGTACTGCCTCACTCACCGGTAGGTCAAATTAACCAACAGAAGTCATTTAAGCAAGGCCGCATTAATGCACAGGCTTACTTAGTCTGAAGCCCAGGGGCCCACCCCAAATTAAGGGCCTCCGATTTTGACGGAAGAACGCAATGATTGTGTTCATCGCTGTCGATGACAGACAGCTCAGATTTGTCTAGCGATTGTGTACTCTCTCTCTCTCTCGGCTGTGTTGTTTTTTCCTACTTAACCCACGACGCCGGTGTGAAAGGCCAGCGTATTACTACTGAGCTAAAAGCAGAGGCTGTCACCCGGAACGCCAGCACTTTTCTTGAAGTTGACTGGCTTCTATTACACTTGCAAGATCATCAGGACTCCTCTTCCTCCTATCCAGGAAATCGCAAAAAGCCGCTGCCTGACCAGTACTCAAAAAATCTGTAGAGACTCCTCCCACCCCCACCAAGGACTGTTTTCACTGCTGGAATCTAGAAAGAGGTTCCGCCGCCTCCGTAGCAGAACCTCCAGGTTCTGTAGCAGAACCTCCAGGTTCTGTAACAGCTTCTTCCCTCAGGCCATAAGACTCTTGTGGCCGGTATTTTTCTTGCGGGCGGTATAGCTCGGTTGGTAGAGGGGCCGTGCCAGCAACTTGAGGGTTGCAGGTTCGATCCCTGCTTCCGCCATCCTAGTCACTGCTGTTGTGTCCTTGGGCAAGACACTTTACCCACCTGCTCCCAGTGCCACCCACACTGGTTTAAATGCCATCCATCCATCCATTTCCATCCATTTTCTACTGCTTAGTCCCTTCGGAGTCGCGGGGGGCGCTGGAGCCTATCTCAGCTACAATCGGGCGGAAGGCGGGGTACACCCTGGACAAGTCGCCACCTCATCGCAGGGCCAACACAGATAGACAGACAACATTCACACTCACATTCACAAACTAAGGCCAATTTAATGTTGCCAATCAACCTATCCCCAGGTGCATGTCTTTCACTTCACTAATTCACTTCTTGAACGCATCAAAATAATTCCCTCAATTCCCCCCCAAAACGGATTAACTCGCTGAAATTTAAAGACAATATAACATACATCCATAAACGTGGATGCATATGCTAAAGTGCAATATATGTTAGATCAGTGGTTCTTAATCTAGGTTCGATCGAACCCTAAGGGTTCGGTGAGTCGGCCTCAGGGGTTCGGCGGAGCCTCTGGCGCGGTGATCAAGACACACCCAACTCATCGTGAAAATACAAACTTCTCCCTATCGGCGTATTATGGATACCCCCAAACAATGTTCCCTCTTAATTTTCCATCTGATTTGCAGGTGTGTAATTTGTTGTGAGTTCATGCACTGTGTTAGTTTTGTTCTTTGAACAAGGTGATGCTGATGCACGGTTCATTTTGTGCACCAGTAAAAAAAACATAACTTTGTCTTGAATTTGAAAAAATAAACATTTTATTTTTCACTAAAGAAGGGTTCGGTGAATGCGCCTATGAAGCTGGTGGGGTTCGGTACCTCCAACAAGGTTAAGAACCACTGTGTAGGACATCTGCGGTCCCCTCCAAGGTTTCTCATTGTCCCATTGGGTTGAGTTTTTCCTTGCCCTTTGAGACACTTGTGATTTAGGGCTATATAAGTAAGCATTGATTGATTGATGTATCTGTACAGTAATCTATTTATTTATATCTGCACCTTATTGCTCTTTTATCCTGCACTACAACGAGCTAATGCAACAAAATGTTGTTCATATCCGTACTGTAAAGTTCAAATTTGAATGACAATAAAAAGGAAGTCTAAGTCCATGCGCCCGTCGCAAAGGAGATGTATTCATTTTTAAAATGGGTGATATTTTTGCACTGCTGTGGTTTTGTCAAGTAAAATCATTATTATTTTTTATAATAATGGGCGGCACAGTGGTTGAAAAACACTGTCTAAGGCAGGGGTCGGCAACCCAAAATGTTGAAAGAGCCATATTGTACCAAAAATACAAAAACAAATTTGTCTGGAGCCGCAAAAAATTAAAAGCCATATTTCATAGAGACAGTGTGTCATGAGATATAAATTGAATTAAGAGGACTTAAAGTAAACTACATGAGCTCAAATATAGCTACAAATGAGGCATAATGATGCAATATGTACATATAGCTAGCCTAAATAGCATGTTAGCATCGATTAGCTTGCAGTCATGCAGTGACCAAATATGTCTGATTAGCACTCTACGCAAGTCAATAACATCAACAAAACTCACCTTTGTGCATTCATGCACAATGTTTAAAGTTTGGTGGACAAAATGAGACGGAAAAAGAAGTGGCATAAAACACGTCCTAGAAAGTCGGAGAAAGTTATACATGTAAACAAACTATGGTGAGTTCAAGGACCGCCAAAATTAGTAGGACAAAACGGTGCTTGCCAAATACTCGAATCAGTGAAGCATGTTTAATATAAACAGTGTGCTTTATAACAATTAGGGAGGTTTGTGTTATGGTTGTCCTCCTACAGAAACCATATTGAAACAAAATATATATTTTTTTCCCCTTATCTTTTTCTATTTTTCATACATTTTTTAAAAAGTTCCAGAGAGCCACTAGGGCGGCGCTAAAGAGCCGCATGCGGCTCTAGAGCCGCGGGTTGTCGACCCCTGGTCTAAGGGAACGCATATCTTTACAGTAACTCCCCCTGCGGCCCTGAAAGGGACAAGCAGTAGGAAATGGATGGATGATGTTACAATTAATTCGTAATTATTAATAAATAACATAGTTTCACGTGAAAGCCAACATACAAACGTCATTTATGGTTGTGCAAACGCAGATGCCATGAACCCCCCCCCCCCCCCCCCCTGTTTTGCCATCAATCAAAGCGCCAACAAAACCACCATCTTACCCTCGCTAATTATTTAAAAAGTCTTCCACGTTTTTTAAGCGTCTTTCGTAGAGTTATGACGTGATTGTGGGTGACTTGATCAGCCATGTGGATGCGTCTGTTGAACAGCTGAGGGGGTGATACCGTGTGTGTGTGTGTGTGTGTGCACGTGCGCGCGCATATGGAAGCGAGGAGGAAGAGGAGGGGTGTGTGTGTGTGTGTGTGCGTGTGTATTAGCGTGTGTGTGGAAAAAAGGAAGCGGATCCCTCAAACGGCGAACTCGCTGCTTCCCTCTCTCGCCCTCCCAACAAGCAAGCAACCCCGCCGTCGATGAAACCGCGACCGGCGTTACGAAGACGGGACTCTGGCCACTTCGGACTCGGGCCACTTCGGACTCGGGCCACATCGGACCGCCGAACTACGCGCGGCTCGCCTCGTTGCTTTCGGACCTGGGAGCGAAGTGAAAGCCGTCTTTTGTTGAAACAAGTGCTCGCCACCCCTCAGCTCCTCCTGTGTGGCCAGTAGGGATTTTTTTTTGTTTTTAATTCATCCGTATGAAACAAAACGGAAACGAAAAGAAGAAGCCGTTTGTGCGTGTTTTGTGGATTTGGCGCAGCAAGTTCGGTGCAAGGATTTAAAGAAGTTGCTGGCTGCGGGAACCCCTTGAAGAATCATCAGACTGGCGGGTGAGTTGTTGAACACAGGAGGAGGAGGAGGAGGTGCTGCGTGGAATGAAAGATATCTGATGACTAAAGCCAGGTGCTATTTGAAATGTTCATGTGTCCTCAGGTGGTAAAGTTGGCTGCATTGTTGTCACACCAATGATTTGGTTGCTTTCAAACATGCTCAACCAAGTTACGTGACATGCTAAGCACAATTCAACATGTAGGAAGAAGCATAGTTTTATTTCATCCTATACCCCTGTCTAACTGATGGTTTGTTACTGTATAACATAATAAAGAATAGTTACTTAGTAGATGGTTTATTCAGTAGTGACAATAATAAATACAGCAGTTAAAAACGGACGAAAACATAACAATACATGAGGTTCTAAGGCTGTGTCTACAACTAAACAAATAATTATTTAGCCTAAGCCCCGTTTCAGCCACACTAAACCATCGTTTAAGGTCCCCCTCCTCGGACAATTTTTTACACCGTGTATTTCTTGAATCTCCAGCTTTTAGCTTTGTATGGACTCATTGATCGTTTACAGACTGAGTTCGGAGGGGAAGTGACGTCAGAAAGAACGCGCCACAGCCTGTGATTCTACTTAGCGAACAACTTTGTCCATTTGTCGAAGGAGAGACAACGAGAATGCGGGCTCCCGTGGATGTGTTAAAAAAGGTAGAGTGTGTGTTTTGTATTACCTGGCCGTCGGGGGAAGACTACGGAAAACAGCGAATGCATTTGGACTGGCAAAGCAGACTGTGTCAGTTATTGTCCGCCATGTATGTCGCGGACTCAACGTCTAGGTCCGGAGTATATAAAGTCACCAAAAAGGAATGGACAATGAAGATGCAGGCAAAAGAGTGAGGAGTGATTGATGTAAAATTTCCTTTATCACATTGTTTACGTGTGTAATAACGATTTGATTATTTTATGATGGTTCAGGTGTGATTCACTACAATAGAGCCCCACAGCACACTGGATTCCAGTTAATTGAAATAGCACAACACTGGATATTGTTCAGATAAGTTACATTTAAGAACTTGCACACAAAGCAACACTGGAGGTGACTATTACATGCGCACTTTCCGCACATGCGTATTAGGTCGTGTTGCGCCGGCAGACGAAAGAGGTCATTTTATTTATGTTATGTAATTTTGTGCTACTTAAACAGTTTCTTTTCTGTGCTGTTAATACCCATCTTGACTAACTAGGTTAATAAAAGTGCCACTGACTGCCACTGACTACAGTACAGTTGTCATTCAGTTCAATTTCAGTGAATCTTGTTAAAAAATGAATATCTTTATATGTATACTTTCACCGGAAAATATATCAAGATATATATCGAATATCGAGTTTAGGTCAAAATATATCGAGATGTACGTTTTCGTCCATATCGCCCAGCCCTACTTAGAGGGCGCTAACTTTCCAATACATTATACACAGTATATCTGGCTTCTTACGGCTTCAAGGACGTAATGAGGTAACTACGTATCTATGTAACCGATGCTCGCGTATTAGTTTTGGGTGTTGTTGGCTAATAGTAGCAATTTGGATTGTTAGCGTTGGCTGTCATTGAATGTATATTCTGTTATAACAACAAGATGACTGCAAAACAAAAAAAATGCATGACTAGTCACTATTAAAATAATAATTAGTTGCAGCCCGAGTCGACAGTAAGTTCGAGAATACGTCGTAAACAAAGGACTCCCTGTATGTAATACATAATAACTTGTTCAATCAAATAAACTAATTACCTCAGCATAAATGACTGTTTTCAGTTATTTGCTTAAATTCTGTAATACATAATTTTCCTCTATGCTGATATACTAAATTCAGTGATTCTTTATTTAAAATTTTTCCATACATGCATGACACAGGCCAGAATCGAGAATGTTTTTAGTGGTTTGCATACAGGGTACTTAAATGTTATACTCTGGTAAAAATACTGTTACTTTTCTGAAATGATGCTCATTTCAAAACGGTGATTTGCTAAATATTTTTGTTGTACAGGCATACAGTTGTTGGAAAGAGTACTAAAGTATTGTACTACTTAGATAAAAGTGCAGTTATGTTGCTGAAGGAAAAGTACAGGTGTAAAAATAAGTTTAAAAAAAAAAAAGGAACTGATTTGAAATATGCCCCTGTGGACTGCGTGGAAGGAATATGTGCTTATAAACCAGGCAACAATTAAAGTGCAATAATGAAAACATATCCATCTTGATTACTTTACAGCCAGGTGGTTGTACTCGTCATCGTTCATTACTGCTTACAGCAGTAATGAACTCATGTTTTTTATTTTTTAACATTAGTGTAATAAAGCAAAATAAAATAACTCGTTTTTTGGGGGTATATGTCACTTGTTTTTATCTGTACCAGTCTACTCCAGTAAAGTAAATGTAATTAATTCCTTTCCACCACTGTGTAAAACTTGTCTCAGTGTGAACTGCAGGGCTGTAAAAGCAGACAAAGCTTTGTTTAACACACAAGTAAACAAACACGGCATTTTTGTTTGAAGTCATGCTTTAGTGAGTGCGGTTTACACAACTTTCACGTCATTGTCTATTATTGGTGTGTAATAATGGAAAAGTAGCGGAGTGTTTTTTTTTTTGAGGCAATGATGATGGCGAGGGGGTCAGGGGGGGCTGTGATTGGTGTACCGGCTGAAAACTGTTGAAGGACCACCAGATTAACTTGACTTCCCCCTTCAGCACCCCAGAGGCTATGAACTCTGGCCCAAGCACAAGCAGCTCTCACTGTGGGGGTGAAAAGAAGGGAGGGAGTAGCCTGTTGCTGTAAAGAGCAAGGGGGCTGCTTAGTTGGTGGGATGGGTGTGTGTGTGTGTTAAGGGGGGCAGTCGGGGATTTGAAAGCAGAGTAAATAATTTGTCTGAGAGGCGGTTTATCTAATGTGTTCCAGTCTAGGATGGGAATAAATTGCATAATTGGTCATAGTAAGTATGCATGTGACTGCAGTCACAAGTCCTATAAGCACAAAGGAAATATTCAAACAGGGTGGACTGTGATTTGTCTCCAATCTTTGCCATTATAAAAACAATTTCCCCCCTTTCACCTCTACTCCTGAGTGTTTCACCCATCTATTACTCCGATGTTGTATTGCTAATTATGAGGATCTAATCTCCCAACATGCCTTCTTCCTGTGCCCGCCGCCCCTCCCCCTTATTCCTCGAGAAGTGACCTCTAGTTTAATGATTCAGATGTGATTAATCCACTGGAGTTGGGAGATGCCGCATGAGCTAATGTAGCTCACAAGGCTCGCTCGTGGATAATAACATGTTATTATTGGAATGTTAAAAAAAATAAATGGCGGGACTAGTGAAAGGCAGTCTGTGTTATAAAAGTCATAGAGGAATGTAGCTGTGTGGCATTGTATAAACACCAGGCGCACTTCTGGTTAAATATTTGATAGTTGAGACTGGCTTGTGTTGCCTTCAATATGGATGCATCAGATTTTCTTAACATATTATCACTAATGCCACTAATTGTAGTAACACACTTTTTGAACGAGGGATAGTAATTGTTTACAATTGGACTGCAATCATTTTTGCCGTCAGTAGGGGGGCTGTTGAGTAATTTTTTAACAGTTTGAGCTACATACAGTACATTCACGCTATGACACATTCTTCTCAATTAGAGCTGCAACAATTAATTGAATTAACAATCTCAGATTTATATTCTGTTGCTTTGATTACATTTTTAACAAATATTTAAAAAAAACATCATAAAATCCCTCTGCGCCTGGAACTTTAAATATGCTGACATACCGTATTTCCTTGAATTGCCGCCGGGTATATAGTATGCGCCTGCCTAGAATTATCGCCGGGTCAAACTCGTTTTGCAAAATAATTAGCGCAAGCTTAGCATTACCGCCGGGTCAGAATTACCGCCGGGTCAAACTCGTTTCGCAAAATATTATTTTTATTAGCGCATGTCTAGAATTACCACCGGGTCAAACTCGTTTCGCAAAATAATTAGCATATGCCTAGAATTTCCGCCGGGTCAAACTCGTCACGTCACGAGTGACACTTCACCTGTCATAATTTTCAAAATGGAGGAGGCTGATTTCAATAATTTAAAATCACATAAAGGGAAGAAGATAAAGAGCTATTCAGTAGGATTTAAGGTCCAAGCTATTGAATATGCTAAAAAGAACAGTAAGCCTCCGACAGCAGTTATGTTTTATTAATATAACGTAGCTGCGTGTGTCAAATATGAGTCATTAAATGACTTTCGCCTCCTGGTGGTAGAGGACGCTAGTGATCCTTTTTGCGACTACTCTGCTGCAGAAGAAGTGACAACAAGCAGCAACAGTTAGCAGCGATCGTTTATTTTTTCCTCTCGCTTGCACTTTTAACATGGAGGATTACATATCTAAAATAAAACAGTTTTCTAAACTGGACTTTCAATCGAAGCAGGAGGTAATAAAGGAAGATCTCCATTGAGACAGAGAGACTTTTAAAACTGAAGAAAGATCAGGAAGACTTCTATAAACAAGTTATTGATGCTTTTGTTCAGAAGGAGTTGCGCATGGACTTCATTTATAAGTAAAGGTAAGACCATAATAACGTTTTTTTTATTAAATGTGCTTTTCATGATGGTATCCTTACATCACACTCAAATTTATAAGCGCAGGCCTAAATTTACCGCATGCCTTTGGTAAGCGCCGGACTGAGAAGAAGTTTTATATTAATTACCGCCCCGGCGCTAATTCAAGGAAATACGGTAGTTTCCGCACGGCTGCTGCATTAGCGTGGACATTAGAACTGCGGTATGTGAGTGCCGTGATCTGTGTGGGATTAAAAAGCAGATAGTTTAAAACAAATGTTGACGCTCACATGTTAAAAGTGCATGTTGATGATGTGCATTTATCAGAAAAAAAAGAATAAAGGTGATGGCAAGAAGAACCACTTCTATGTTAGCTACCTCTATTGGTTTATAATGTATATTTTCTGCTGGATCTACTCTCTTTTATGCTAACCTTTTTATTTTTGCTGCAGCTGTTACATATACTGTAATATTGTACATGGTAATTGGAATTTGTTATATATTGTATATATAATATTTAAATATTACATATGTTATTTTATATTACTACTATGGTACATTTTTAGTCTACTTTATACCTGCATTATCCTTTCCATCCTTACACTTTCCATCCTTTGTAACTGAGCTACTGTGTGGTTGTGGATCAATAAAGTTTGTCTAAGTCTAAAAAGCTTAATTATTAAAATAATCAATAGTTGTAGCCCTATATTACACATTCTTCTCAGTTAGTGCTGTAACAACTACCGGTAATCAAATTAATTTGATTAGAAAAAAAGCTGTGATTTATATTTTGTTGCGTTGTCAATAGTTTAATGAATGTCACTAATACAAATTGATGAAATCCGTCCCGCATTGAATGCCTGGAACTTGCATTATGCGGACACACAGTAGTTTCCGCACGGCCGCTGCAATAGAGCGCACAGAGAGAACTTTTATGTTTATTTCAACTATTTTTCTGAAAAAACACATTGAGGCAACTAAGTGTGGCTTATCAGATTACTTGATTAATCAAATAAACTAATTGATAGATTACTTGAATACTAAACTAGTCGATTAAATATTCAGTCCAGATCATTCAGAATAAGATTCTTTCATCCATTAAAAAATATTTAGTGACAATTGGAATTTCTTTAAATTTAGGCAAATGTCAACCACTAACTATAACCCGCAATATTACGCTAACAATAATATTCCCTTTAAAATTCCAACATTTGATACGTATGTTGTTGGTTTTTTTTATGAAGATGATATAATGTCGTCTGTGTATTGATTTTCTGTCCACCCCCTAATTCATTCATCAGTGTAAGATGTTTTCTCCTTAACTTTGATGCTAGACAATTGGTCCAACAATATTTGTGACTATATTTTGTCTGGTCTGTGAATGTGGTGAATATAGTCTCTGTTCTCAGGTCACTTTCATGTGTGGTGTTTATTGATTGATGATGCTGAGGATAGGTGTTCCTTTTTTTAATGCTTGTGTTTGCACGGCTCACAACACTCCATGCTTAGTCGGGAAGAAACATGTGAAAAGCATTTTACGCTACATTTCCATGTCAACATTTATGCTGATCCACTTTTTTTTTTAAGTAATAACTGTCAGAGGTATCTTTAAAAGCTGTAATATTCAAAGCCAAACCCTTTGTAATTTAAAGCAAAGGATTACTCACTCTTCTTTTGCTAGCTCGAGGTGACACAAGCACCAATTCTAATTTATTGGACCGTCTATTGAAGTCTCTTTGAGTCAATGCAATGTTTAAAGGAGAGTTCAACTTGTTTCGTGGTGTGGTAATATTAGTGTGACCGGGTTCATTTTTTCAAAATGCAGCAGTTTGACTCAGCTCCTTCCTGGCTCCGCTTGAGGTTATGCTATCTATTTAGTGTCACTATGTGGAGGTGCACAGCCCTATTAATGGAGTTGTGCAAGTGCTGAATACTCAAAGGTGTTTCATAGTGAGGCTGCTTTGTCTGTAGATTCTGATGTCATCTATTTGAAATGCTTTTTGCAGCACTTTGTATGCACTTTGGCCATGTCTACACGAAGTCGTTTAACCCCTTAAACGAATCATTATTTAGCCTAAGCCCCGTTTCAGCCACACTAAACCAGCGTTTAAGGTGCCCCTCCTCGGACAATTTTTTACACGGGTAAGTGCGCCGCGTATTTCTTGAATCTCCGGCACTTAGCTTTGTATGGACTCATTGATCGTTTACAAACTGAGTTCGGAGAGGAAGTGACGCCAGAAAGAACGCACCACAGCCAGCTTCATAATAAAGCGGTTTCTTAACTCGGAGCTAGCCACTGGAAATATGAAGGCGAGTCATCCAGACATGCCCGTGTTTCTCCTTCCGTCTGTACAAACGCTTGTGGAAATCACACATGAATACCTTAAGAGAAAGCGATTGTAGCTATTTTGGATACAACACACCACAGACGACAAGAGAACTTTCCAATGTCCAGGTCAGCTCTGATTTTACTTGTCCATTTGTCGAAGGAGAGACAACGAGAATGCGGGCTCCCGTGGATGTGTTAGAAAAGGTAGTGCGTGCTTTGTATTACCTGGCCGTCGAGGAAAGACTATCTACGGAAAACGGTAAATGTTTAGGACTGGCAAAGCAGACTGTATCAGTTATTATTACACCTACTCAGTGGCCTAGTGGTTAGAGTGTCCGCCCTGAGATCGGTAGGTTGTGAGTTCAAACCCCGGCCGAGTCATACCAAAGACTATAAAAATGGGACCCATTACCTCCCTGCTTGGCACTCAGCATCAAGGGTTGGAATTGGGGGTTAAATCACCAAAATGATTCCCGGGCGCGGCCACCGCTGCTGCCCACTGCTCCCCTCACCTCCCAGGGGGTGATCAAGGGTGATGGGTCAAATGCAGAGAATAATCTCGCCACACCTAGTGTGTGTGTGACAATCATTGGTACTTTAACTTTAACTTTTTATTATCCGCCATGTATGTCATGGACTCAACGTCTAGATCCAGAGTATATAAAGTCACCAAAAAGGAATGGACAATGAAGGTGAAGGCAAAAGAGTGAGTAGTGTCCTGACCAGATATCTAGATCCCTAGATTGATTGATGTACAATGTTCTTTATCACATTGTTTACGTGTCTAATAAAGATTTTATTAATTTATGATGGCTCAGGTGTGATTCACTACAATAGGGCCCCACAACACACTGGATTCCAGTTAATTGAAATACCACAACACTGGATATTGTTCGGATAAGTTAAATTTAAGAACTTGCACACAAAGCAACACTGGATGTGCCTATGACGTGCGCATTTTCCGCGCATGCGTATTAAGTCGCATTGCGCCGGGGGGCGGGGTCTTAAACGGTGGCATTGTTGTGCGTGGACACGGATAAGGTTAGGTGTGATTTACCCTGGATAACCTTATTTTAGTGTAAACGTTTAGTGTAAACGGGGCCTTAGATCCTGGACTAAATCCTCTTGTCTGCAGTGGCTGTTCATGTTTTAAAAAAAAAAAGGTAAAGGTAGGTGAGGTAGCCGTGTGTGTCACACCTGCACAGGAACAGCAGTGAGTGTCACCTGTGAGGAATCTTGACATCTGTATCAAAGAGGCTGTTTCCCGAGCACTGGCTCTGCAGAGAGACGTGTTTCATCGAAGCAGGTTGCACCGGCTGTCCAGCTGCTTGGAGGCAGATGAATGTTTGACAGAGCACTGGAAAAATATTATTTAATGTGCCTGCACAATGGCCCTCGCTGGGATTGTGCCTCGCTGTGTCTCCAGCCCCTTTTTCCCCCATTTCTGTGACAGCGCGATGGCAGCTGCTGGCTGCTAGAAACAAAACAAAGTGTCGAGTCTGTCGCTGTTGTTGTTGTTTTTTGTATTATTATAACCCAAACTGACGTAATCCATGATAGATCAGAGGAAACCGAGCTGTAAATGATGCAATGTTGGCATGCCTCTCTTTTTCTTCCTTGGAATGGCCAAGTCTGCTGGGGTCTGCATATCTTTCCATTTCGCTAATAGGCTGAATGACTCCACTCCATCGCAATTACAAAGGAATGACCCAGTTATTATGATGTATGAATGAAAACAGATGTTTGACTCTCGGAGGAGAAAAACAAGATTTGTAAGATACTGATTAGTTTGTTAATTACTACCGCATGTTTGGTTGTACACATTCACTCTCCTACTTTTTGACCTCAACAATGGAGACTTTGCCAGGACTGCTTCCATCGTAAAAAAAAAAGGCAGAAAATCAATGATAAGCCATGGCTTCCATACCATTCTTTCCGTTCTTTCCGTCCCCCTGCACAAAGGCAGACATATGGTTGTGTAAAGACTATTAACTGGGAACGGTGCTGTCCGTGTTTACATGACAACTGCCTTTTAGAGCCTGGTAACAAACATTTTCAAACAACAACATTACTGTTTCAAAGCTGCCAACGCTTGCACTCGTCCTCCAACATTATGCCAGAAATAAAAATCTCCCGGATTGTGAAGTCATTGTGAAGACACAAAATATTCAAGTTTGTCAATCAAATTATTTAAAAAAAATTAATACATATTGTGTATGTGTTATATTAAAGGGGAATTGTTGCCTATCACTCAGAATCATTATGAGAGACAAGAACACAAATGTCTCTAAAAAAAGGATTTCGAGGTGTTGTTATTTAGTCAGGTTTGGGACAGGTGTGCTGCAGGTGTGACCACAGTGCATGTGCACGTCTGACGTCGCTCACATGTGCTCCACCGAATGATCAAGGAGTTTTTGCGTTTGCTCACACATATGGAAAATTAGAGGGAACATTGTTTGGGGGTATCCATAATACGCCGACAGGGAGAAGTTTTTATTCGGGTGTGTCTTGACGAACCCCTAGGGTTCGATCGAACCCAGGTTAAGAACCACTGACCTAACTATAAGCAATGTGGCCAATCACGGGAACATAGTGAAGTGAATTATATTTATACAGTGCTTTTCTCTAGTGACTCAAAGCGTTTTTGCATAGTGAAACCCAATATCTAAGTTACATTTAAACCAGTGTGGGTGGCACTGGGAGCAGGTGGGTAAAGTGTCTTGCCCAAGGACACAAAGGCAGTGACTTGGATGGTGGAAGCGGGAATCGAACCTGGAACCCTCAAGTTGCTGGCAAGGCCACTCTACCAACCGAGCTATGCTATAGGGGAGGGTTATTGGGCGATCTACTAGATTGTAAAACCCTAATGTTTTTAAATACGATAGTAGAGGACATGATATTGCAGTAAAGTGTTCACTGTCTGTATGCCATAGTAAAACCGTAATGTCAGAGTAGTATAAACCTAAACAATGGAGCCAGCCGTGTACCTCCTTGTAGATAATGTTGCACCAGAGAGCCATTAAGTCCATACTAGCCACACATTTGATACAGCACACATGAAAGGTTGCTAAGGAGGCAGTACCTTCTGCTGAGTGACTGTTGAATTCCAGTGCGGTGTAGAAGTGGCAAAGTGCTTTGATTTGTACATAAAACATTCCATCTAATTTGTTGTGCACATAGTGGAAGGGCCAAAATGGTTTATTAACATAAAGCCCAGGAGCCAAGAACGATTGCAAAATGGTCATAATTAAAAAAAGCTGTCGTCTTCCCTTCCTTTCTGTGTGCACACATCCTTGAAACAGCTCAGCTCATCGGTTGGCACTTTCACACATGTTAAGTGACTGTGGATGGGGGTTGGGGAGGAGGGGGGCATCTGGCGTTGTTAAAGCCGGCGCATGGCCATAAAGTGCAATGGTGGTCCCCACAGAGCTACCTGCTCAGGACGCAGTCATATGGAGCCTCCTTATTGACATCCCATCAGACGCCAGCTCCGAAGCGTCAACAATGGAGCTTTACTTTGCATCATGAGAGATAAAGAGACAGTACATTAATTTTCAACCACTAAAGCATCCATCGTTAAGACTTTAATGTGTGGTTTTATGCACCCCTACCAATTGTCTGCAATTTTAATCCCACTAAGAAGCATATACTCACCCTGTGGGACTTTGTCCAACAAACATGTTTTTCCTATCAACACTCTCCGCTTTCCAGCATCCGCCTTCTATGCCTACTTTCTAAAGAATTGTTCCAGAATATGATCATCAAGTAACTGCAGCGAGGAAATGGCCACGCTGTGGATTCATATCCTATTTTAGCGAGTAAACATTTAATGCCTTTAAATGTATCACCGCTTTATTTATGCATAGAATCTGCTGTTAACTCTGAATTATACATTAGCCAATGAATAATGCATCGGTGCCATTCCTTAATGATTACTAGGCAGGCGGCAAATGGTAATATTTGCTGATACATTTAGCCATTGATCTTACTTGTGTTTAAGCAGGCTGGTAGAAATTATGTTGCTCAATTTTTCTCTGAAGGAAAACAGGGCTGGGGTTTTTTTTGCCAATGAGGTCATCAGAAACAAGTAAATTGCTGTTTTCTTTGAAATATGTATTTTCTCAATGACAAGTAATCTCTTAGGATTTAAAACAAAAGGGCTATAATCTGTCAGACACACACACACACACACACACACACACACACACACACACACACACACATTATTGTATTTGTTACCTTCTTGAGGCCTCTGAAAAATGCCTACCTCTTTAGGACCACCCTTTCTAGATACCGTATTTTCCGCACTATAAGGCGCACCTAAAAACCACAATTTTTCTCAAAAGATGACAGTGCGCCTTATAACCCGGTGCGCTTTATTACGATTAATTTTCATAAAGTTTCGATCTCGCAACTTCGGTAAACAGCCGCCATCTTTTTTCCCGGTAGAACAGGAAGTGCTTCTTCTTCTACGCAAGCAACCGCCAAGGTAAGCACCCGCCCCCATAGAACAGGAAGCGCTACCTACCGCCCGCCCCCGGAAGAAAAAGAAGCGCGCGGATATTTCGTTTCATTTCCTTTGTTTGTCTACATCTGTAAAGACCAGACTACAAAATGGCTCCTACTAAACGACACGCTTATAACGCAGAATTTAAACTTAAGGCAATAAGTCATGCCGAAGAACACGGAAATAGAGCAGCAGCAAGAGAATATAACATAAATGAATCAATGGTGCGTAGGTGGAGGAAGCAAGAAGATGACCTGCGCCAGGTAAAGAAGACAAAACAGAGCTTCCGAGGGAACAAAGCACGATGGCAACAGTTGGAGGACGAACTCGAACAGTGGGTTGTTGAGCAGAGAGCAGCAAGCAGAAGTGTCAGCACCATCACTATTCGAATGAAGGCAACAACGCTAGCAAGCGAACTTCACCTGGATGATTTTAAAGGTGGTGCTTCTTGGTGTTTTCGGTTTATGAAAAGACGCAATCTCTCCATCCGCACACGGACCACTGTTTCACAGCAACTGCCTAACGACTTTAAAGAAAAGCTGGCTACTTTCCGTGCATATTGTAAAAAGAAGATAGCGGAAAAAAAGATCCGGCCAGAGAACATTATCAACATGGACGAGGTTCCACTGACTTTTGATATTCCTGTGAACCGCACTGTTGATTCAACGGGAGCACGTACGGTGAATATTCGCACCACTGGGAATGAAAAGTCGTCCTTCACTGTGGTTCTAGCTTGCCATGCTAATGGCCAGAAACTTCCTCCCATGGTCATATTCAAAAGGAAGACCTTGCCAAAAGAGACCTTTCCAGCCGGCGTCATCATAAAAGCTAACTCGAAGGGATGGATGGATGAAGAAAAGATGAGCGAGTGGTTAAGGGAAGTTTACGCGAAGCGGCCGGGTGGCTTTTTTCACGCTGCTCCGTCCATGTTGATATATGACTCTATGCGCGCCCACATCACAGATGGTGTCAAAAAACAAGTGAAGCACACAAATACAACACTCGCCGTCATTCCGGGTGGATTAACCAAAGAACTCCAACCGCTGGATATTGGTGTCAACAGGGCATTCAAATCACGACTGCGAACGGCGTGGGAAAAATGGATGACCGAAGGCGAACACACCTTCACTAAGACGGGCAGACAACGCCGGACAACATACGCCAACATCTGCCAGTGGATTGTAAATGCCTGGGCAGATATTTCTGTCACAACTGTGGTCCGAGCTTTCCGGAAGGCAGGATTCACAGAACTGCTGCACAACAACAGCGACACTGAATCCGATGATTTCGAAGAGACGGAGCCCGCCATTTTGGAAGCCACGCTAGCGCAACTTTTCAATTCGGACACCGAAGACGAAGAATTCGAAGGATTTACCGGTACGAATGAAGAATAACTTCAGAAAGTGAGCGCTATGTTTATTTTGTGTGTTGTGTGTTGTGACATTAACGTTCGAGCAACATTACCGGTATGTTGCTATTGCTCTACACCATTTTGAATTTTACTATGTTTGTGATTGCACATTTGTACATTTTGGGACAGAGTTGTTAGAACGCTGGTTTTCAATATATTATTAAAGTTTGACTGAACTATCTGACTGTTTTTTTGACATTCACTTTAGCGCAGCGTTTTTTTGACATTCACTTTAGCGCAGCGTAGGCGCGGCTTATAGTCCGGGGCGGCTTATTGGTGGACAAAATTATGAAATATGTAATTCATAGAAGGTGCGGCTAATAATCCGGTGCGCCTTATAGTGCGGAAAATACGGTATATAAAGATTTGTATTTACAACATTAATAATATATACATACTATGCAAATATAAAAAAGGTAAGATTTTAGTTAATTTTATTTTTTGTATGTAATTGGTTTTTAATCTTCATTATTTACTTTGTTATTACAGTATGTCCCTATATACAATTTTATTTTATTTTATTTTTATTAATTTTGGCCAAAGGGGGTGCATTTCAATTTCTTACACACACTTGTTATTACATATTTTGGCCAGAGGGGGAGCACTTCAAATGTTTTACACACACTTGTTATTTCATATGTTGACCAGAGGGGGAGCACTTTTAAAACCGACACACAGTCAATTTGAAAAATCACTCCTTTTTGACTATCAGTGGTACTTTTAACTTTAACTTTTGGGACCACCATAATTTTGATTTTGACATTCTCTACTAGATGCAATGTTTTTCTGTATTGGGACCATGACTTCGTTCTCTGGTCCTAATACGTAAGGTACTTATCCTTGTCGGTGTCTCAAGAAAGATACAAATACAAGAACACGCACACGCAAGCATGCATGCATGCAGGCACACACACGCACGCATCCCTGTATTTGTTACCTTCTTGAGACCTCCAAAAAATGCCTACCTCTTTAGGGCCTCCCTGTCTAGATATATAAAGATGTGTATTTACAACATTAATAATATATACATACTATGCAAATATATTTTAAATGTTTTGTTTGTAATTGTTTTTTAATCTTCATCATTTTTCTTCAAGTTATATATGTATATATATGTCTCTATTAACCTATATATATATACCGTATTTTCCGCACTATAAGGCGCACCTAAAAACCACAAATTTTCTCAAAAGCTAACAGTGCGCCTTATAACCCGGTGCGCTTTATTACGATTAATTTTCATAAAGTTTCGATCTCGCAACTTCGGTAAACAGCCGCCATCTTTTTTCCCGGTAGAACAGGAAGCGCTTCTTCTTCTACGCAAGCAACCGCCAAGGAAAGCACCCGCCCCCATAGAACAGGAAGCGCTTCACCCTCCCCCATAGAACAGGAAGCGCTTCACCCGCCCCCGGAAGAAGAAGAAAAAACGCGCGGATATCACCGTACGTTTCATTTCCTGTTTACATCTGTAAAGACCACAAAATGGCTCCTAATAAGCGATCCGGTTCATAAAAAGACGCAATCTCTCCATCCGCACACGGATTACTACCGTATTTCACAGCAACTGATATTCCTGTGAACCGCACTGTGGAACGGGAGCACGTACGGTGAATATTCGCACCACAGGGAATGAAGTCATCCTTCACTGTGGTTCTAGCTTGCCATGCTAACTTCCACTCATGGTGATATTCAAAAGGAAGACCTTGCCAAAAGAGACCTTTCCAGCCGGCGTCATCATAAAAGCTAACTCGAAGGGATGGATGGATGAAGAAAAGATGAGCGAGTGGTTAAGGGAAGTTTACGCGAAGAGGCCGGGTGGCTTTTTTCACACAGCTCCGAAGGCGAACACACCTTCACTAAGACGGGCAGACAGCCTCGGACGACATACGCCAACATTTGCCAGTGGATCGTAAATGCTTGGGCAGATATTTCGGTCACAACTGTGGTCCGAGCTTTCCGGAAGGCAGGATTCACAGAACAACAGCGACTCTGACTCCCGATGACTTCTACGAGACGGAACCGGCCATTTTGGATACCACGCTTGCGCAACTTTTCAATTCGGACACCGAAGACGAAGAATTCGAAGGATTTACGAATGAAGAATAACTTCAGAAGGTGAGCGCTATGTTTATTTTGTGTGTTGTGACATTAACGTTCGAGCAACATTATGTTACTATTGCTCTACACAATTTTGAATTTTACTATGTTTGTGATTGCACATTTGCGTACATTTTGGGACAGAGTTGTTAGAACGCTGGTTTTCAATATATTATTAAAGTTTGACTGAACTATCTGACTGTTTTTTTGACATTCACTTTAGCGCAGCGTTTTTTTGACATTCACTTTAGCGCAGCGTAGGCGCGGCTTTTAGTCCGGGGCGGCTTATTGGTGGACAAAATTATGAAATATGTAATTCATAGAAGGTGCGGCTAATAATCCGGTGCGCCTTATAGTGCGGAAAATACGGTATATATATATATATATATATTTTTTTTTTTAATTAATTTTGGCCAAAGTGGGCGCATTTCAATTTCTGGTGAATTAAACGCCTTTCTAATATTCGCTCACGGAGCGATGACGTCACGTTGTGACGTCACATCAGGAAGCAATCCGCCATTTTCTCAAACACCGGGTCAAAACAGCTCTGTTATTTTCCGTTTTTTCGACTGTTTTCCGTACCTTGGAGACATCATGCCTCGTCGGTGTGTTGTTGGAGGGTGTAACAACACGAACAGGGACGGATTCAAGTTGCACCAGTGGCCCAAAGATGCGAAAGTGGCAAGAAATTGGACGTTTGTTCCGCACACTTTACCGACGAAAGCTATGCTACGACAGAGATGGCAAGAATGTGTGGATATCCTGCGACACTCAAAGCAGATGCATTTCCAACAATAAAGTCAAAGAAATCTGCCGCCAGACCCCCATTGAATCTGCCGGAGTGTGTGAGCAATTCAGGGACAAAGGCCCTCGCTAGCACGGCAAGCAATGGCGGCAGTTTGTTCCCGCAGACGAGCGAGCTAAACCCCCTATCGACCCTAGCTTCCCTGGTCTGCTGACATCAACTCCAAAACTGGACAGATCAGCTTTCAGGAAAAGAGCGCGGATGAGGGTATGTTTACAGAATATATTAATTGATGAAAATTGGGCTGTCTGCACTCTCAAAGTGCATGTTGTTGCCAAATGTATTTCATATGCTGTAAACCTAGTTCATAGTTGTTAGTTTCCTTTAATGCCAAACAAACACATACCAATCGTTGGTTAGAAGGCGATCGCCGAATTCGTCCTCGCTTTCTCTCGTGTCGCTGGCTGTCGTGTCGTTTTCGTCGGTTTCGCTTGCATACGGTTCAAACCGATATGGCTCAATAGCTTCAGTTTCTTCTTCAATTTCGTTTTCGCTACCTGCCTCCACACTACAACCATCCGTTTCAATACATGCGTAATCTGTTGAATCGCTTAAACCGCTGAAATCCGAGTCTGAATCCGAGCTAATGTCGCTATAGCTTGCAGTTCTTTCCGCCATGTTTGTTTGTGTTGGCTTCACTATGTGACGTCACAGGAAAATGGACGAGTGGTTAAAATCAGGCACTTTGAATCTTTTTTTAGGGATATTGCGTGATGGGTAACATTTTGAAAAAAAACTTCGAAAAATATAATAAGCCACTGGGAACTGATTTTTAATGGTTTTAACAATTCTGAAATTGTGATAATGTTCCCTTGATTTAAAACCGACACAGTCAATTTGAAAAATCCATCCTTTTATGGGACTACCCTAATTTTGATAGATTTCACCACCAGGGGTGCAAATGAGACATTGTCTATTAGATGCAACGGTTTTCCGTATTGGGACCATGATTTCGGTCCTAACTTGTTCACCGGTACTCATATGGAAGCTGCTTTTCCTTGTTGATGTCTCAAGAAGAGTAGCATTACAAGAACACACACACACACACACACACACACACACACACACACACACACACACACACACACACACATATTTATAGATGTCATTTGTTCCATTTCCACTAAAAAAGGTCCACATGTTCTCCTGCTCCTTTCAGGATGACTTATTCATGCTTAGACATCAACAGATCAATGTCCAATTACAGTTTTGTCTCTGCTGCCTGGTAGCCATTCCAGGATGGAGTGTGTTTGTATGAAGTGCACAGTCTGCACCGTGTCTACTGGGCTAGTAATTTCACCTGCTCCTAGTGAAGGTTCTCTTGATAGTATGTCTTTATTGGCACATTATCCGCATAATGCTGTGAGTGCAGCGTTGCCCGAGCCCTGACACACTCTCACAACAGCGCCCGTTACCACACAGATATATTGCTTGCCTGCACAATGAGAAAATATTGACTTGTTGTCACTCATTCATTTGATTAGGTGAGCGGGCGATTTCGCTTTCCATTTGTCACCCTGGCAACATAAATTGGAAAACACTACGGCGGCTTCTTTTCTGTTCAGGGATAAAGCGCTATCACATCTGGAAGACCTCTCTCTATGCGGGAATGAATGGCTTTGTCGAGCTCGTTGAATCATTTGCACTTGTCAGCTCATATCCGGCAAAAATCCAACATTCTGCGGCTGCGTGGGAGGATTATACTCCAGTGAAATCTTTTTTCTTCCCCAGTTTAGCAAAGTGAGATTTGTGGAGTCTCTTTATTTCCCTGTGTTTGAGAGAGAGCAAGCCATTTAATTGGATTCATTTGGAGCCAGTTCACAATAAATATATCTAAGGGCACTTTTCACATTGGGCAGGTTTAGGTTAACACTCTCTAAATAAAAAAAAGAGCTCTACAGGAGCAAGTAGTAAATAAAAGGATAACCCCTCAGGGCGGCCATCTGCCTTTAAATAAGAGAAAAGATTTAAATAAATAAGTATATTTAAAAAAACACTCCTCAGAGGCGAGATGACCTGTATTGTGGTGGGTTAGGGTGAGCAAATCAAGTGTTCCTTTTCTCATTACCATTAATTAGATTAGAAGTTTTGATTTATATTTTGTTGCTTGGAATACATATAATAATGAGTGTAACTAATGAAAATCGCTAATATCCGGCCCAGAACTTTAAACTCGCTTATTTGTTTTCCCCAAAGCCGCTGCAATAGAAGGCACGTGACTGATGATAACAACCAAACCTACCCCGCCCCCCTCCACACCTCGGATTGTAAATAATGTAAATAATTCAATGTGATTATCTTGTGTGATGACTGTATTATGATGATAGTATATATCTAAATCATGAATCAAATTAAGTGGACCCCGACTTAAACAAGTTGAAAAACGTATCCGGGTGTTACCATTTAGTGGTCAATTGTACGGAATATGTACTTCACTGTGCAACCTACTAATAAAAGTCTCAATCAATCAATCAATCAATCAAACATGAGAGCAGTGGTGTGATCTGTGTGCTGGCAAACTGCAGTTTATTTTTCTTTGGATTTTTCTGAAAGTGCAATTTCAATGTTGATTTGCATTTATTAAAACAAATTAATCAAGCAAATCATTATTTTACCTAAGATACACATTGAGGGTATGAAGTGTGTTTTACCTGATTCCTCGATTAATCAAACAAACAAATCAATATTTGATCACTAAAATAAACGATAGCTGCAGCCTTACTCCTCCTACCTGTGCCGGTCCACCCTGTTGTCAACTTCCCCTGAGCTAATTGTAAAGAAACATGGCATTGATCGTGTAGATGTCTTCACTGTTTTAGAGGAAATAATTTGGCATGCCATCCATCCATCCATCCATTTTCTACCGCTTATTCCCTTCGGGGTCACGGGGGGCGCTGGAGCCTATCTGAGCTACAATCGGGCGGAAGGCGAGGTACACCCTGGACAAGTCGCCACCTCATCGCAGGGCCAACACAGATAGACAGACAACATTCACACTCACATTCACACACTATGGCCAATTTAGGCATGCCATTGTCACTGAAATACTTCTAAGATCGCTACAGGTATCCACATCCATGATTTTTAAGTTTAAACATTCATATTTAGTTCTTCAAACATTCAGTGAAGAGGGAAGAAAACATTGTGCTTCAGCGCATCAAACTTTATCAGCCAACTGAAGTGCTAGCATTGTTTTGACTGTCTTGAAATCCCACAATGAGGCCCATCATCTAAAAGACAGGTGTGCACAAACTGCAGTTAAATCTAAATTCTAACAACAAATAATAATAAACAACAATATTCACTCAGTTTGAGACAACGCGGTCGTTGGAGTCCATAAAATCCTGATCGCGTTATTCCCGAGCGCGGGTAATATAGACATTTTATTTTTTATCCTTTTTATTTAAAAAAATGCAATAAAATGATCCAGATTTACATGCATAGTGGTTTAAATTTGTGATTTCCTGTCTTGTTGATGGTAAACAGCGTGCAACAATTTATCAATGGAATTGATTAATTCGATTAGAAAAAAAGCTTAGATTTAATTGTTGTTGCTTTGTTGTAATGAGTAATACTATTAAATTTGGACCACATTGAGTGCCCTCTAACTTAAAATATGCAAGCATAGTTTCCGCACGACCACTGTAATAGAGCGTGGTGTGTGGGTGCTGTGATATGTGTGGCGGCAAACAGACGATATATATTTATTTTATTATTTGTTAAAAGTGCAATTTCAATCAAGATGTGCATTTATAAAAAAAAAGAAAAAAGGAATGTTATGGCTATTGGAAAACATTAGTTTATTTCAACTTTTTTCCCTAAAATACTCTTTGAGGCTGTAAAGAGTGTTTTATCCGATTACTCGATTAATCGAACAAACTAATCAAAGGATTACTCGATTGCTATAACAATCGATAGCTGCAGCCCTGATTATCTGTACCATATTGGCTTGAAATAAAAATATTTTGCATCCCTAAATACTACTAATTATAATGACAAATACTATGGCAATGTAAGCTTAGCTGCAGCATATAAAATATATTTTTTTGTTTGCTAGACCTGGTAATGACATAATGAGATCACCTTACAGGGCCCATTGGTGGCCTTGTTCTTGCAAAAATAATGAGGTAGACACTAAGAGCAGCCCTAGGCTGCATGTCAGGGGTTGATGTCTCTGAACCGGCAAATCATCCAGCGTTTTTTTAATGCTAAAAAGTCAGACTAATGACTTTTTTTTATGTGTATGTGTGAGTGAGAGTGCTTTCAGTTGCCCAGCGTTAATTCACAGGATCGTCTAATTGGGTTGATTGCCAAGCTGAGTGGAATGAAAGGCTGCTGGGGGAGAACGGGGGTGCTGGACTAACGAAAGGATGACTGCACAATTCAGATATGTAAACAAAAAGTGAAAAGATTAAAAGCCAGTATCCTGACACACGCGTCTGTTTCCTGTTGATCGACATAAGCTATCGAAAGGAAATGTCTAAGCTCTGCCCAGACTTGTGCCCTGCTAAGCATTTGAAACATGTAAACCACAAACCGGAAAAATGGAGAGCTTGAGTAAATCATTGACTGTGACGGAGCGCCATAAAACAAAGAAAGGGGGAGAGTTAAAGACAACAGATGCTCACATGGTTTGATTGTGCTTATTGGAGCATGACCTCTGCAGTCTAAACAGTAGACAATGATGCTGTGTCTGGCTTATACTCTGCCACTCATCTGTTCACCACACGCTTTTACTGTTTCTCTCTTCACTTCATGGTAATGTATTTGTCTAACCCTTACATTTCTTCCAGTCGCTTCATCAGTTTAGCGGAAAATGGTTGTCGGGCCACTTGCACAAGATAACTTGTAACGTTTTGCAATCTGTAGAAGAGTGAATGGCTCTGGTTTCATACATTTCAAAGCAAAGCCAGTCAGAGAAGCACTGCCATTGAAAAGTGTGTGTCTGCCAGAGAAATAACAATTCAAGATCCACTCAGCAGCAGTTCTGTTTGAGGTTCTTGGGGTCGGCTAGGTGGCAAGCTGGACATTTGTGTCTCGATGATATATATTAATGTTTTCTCCAAGCGGTGCAGTTCAGTTACTCTGATCTTTTGCAAAATCCCCCCAACATTGTTTATTGTGAGCGAACTGTGGTGCTGAATTGCCCCCAGGGATCAATAAAGTACTTTCTATTCTATGCTATTCTAGAGTTGATAGTTGTATCAATTACGGACAAAAACATCTCACTATTGTCTATTACAGGGGTAGGGAACCTATGGCTCTAGAGCCAGATGTGGCTCTTTTGATGACTGCATCTGGCTCTCAGATATATCTTAACTGACATTGCTTAACACGATAAGTAATGAATAATTCCGCTGATAATCACAGTGTTAAAAATAACCACAGTGTTAAAAATAACCACATATCAACCAGACTACAAAGCCATCAGCAAAACCATGCAGCACCAGAAGTTGCATTAATGGTAAGAAGTATTTTATTTATTATTGATTAGCTTCAGAATAACAATGTTATTAAAAATAATAAGAAACTTATTATACTCTAAAAATGTTGGTCTAACTTAAAAATGCACGCATTTAGTTGTATTCAGTGTTAACATTTTTTATATGGCTCTTACGGAAATACATTTTAAAATATTTTGCTTTCATGGCTCTCTCAGCCAAAAAGGTTCCCGACCCCTGGTCTATTATATATTTCATTCTTTCCTATTAGAAATTTAAACATTTAAACGCAGGAGGTGAACAAACTATCAGTCATTCCTAAGACTGGGGGTAGACAAGACAAGGTGTGGGAATAAATAAGCTTTGCTTTTTCCTACTCATTTCTGGGAAAAGGTGAATTGTGCAAATGCATTTGTGATGTTCCTCAATATGTCTGAAACAAAATAAAACCATCACCGGTTAGGGCTGCAGATATTGCTTATTTTAATTATTGATTAGTTTTTTTAAATAATCGATGAATTGGATAAAACAAACTTTATAGCCTCAATTCGTATTTTAGAGAAACTATTTTAAATACACAAAATGTTTCTTTGACTCTCATGTACATCATCAACATTAACATTGCACTTTTAAGATGTGTGCATTAATAAGAATAACTGATACATTAATAACGTATCATCACAAATTGTCATACATTTACTGTTAGTGGACTTACAGCTTCATTGTATCCACCGTTGCCATAAATTGTTACGGCTGTCTTGGCGATTAAATGTATTTTGGGTAAATCCTTCTCTATATTTCCCATCGGACCAAGTCTGTCAGACAAACTCTATGCTTCCAGTTCGACAGCAGTTACAGTGTCCAATGCCCGAGTAGGTTCATAAGTAGGCAATTCTTATTTAATTGAGGTTGGTTTTGTGACGTGTACTGGTTAATACAACTAAAAACAAATCATCTTAGCTCAGAGATCTCATCGTGGACATGTTTTTGTTTGGACTACAACTGCCACTTTACAAAACAAAAATGGTGGACTAACATAGTAGTCTCTAGGAAAACCTCTATTGTGTATGGAGATATCAGCTGACGTCACATATTGGTAAATGTCACAAGTCAGGGCAAATCTCGAACAGCTTCTTTGGAACAAGGGACTGTTTTATAATTTCCATAACACCTCCATGGTTTGAATTCAAATGTTCGGCACTTACCGGGCTCACAAGTCACAAAAACAAGAGCCAAAAGGAATAAAAGTGGCACTTTGCATAATATGACCCCCCTGTGTTTAAATGACATCTTCTTTGATTATTTTTGTTATGTTGATCATCAGCGACATAGAAAAAGATCGGCATTGTGGTGAACACTTTTAACTATTTATTGTAAATACAAACTATTCAGTGAAATATTTTCAATTGCTGGTTTTCATGTCAAAGACAATGTCTGAATTGTTATGTGTATGTTTAATTCTTACATCACTAAACAAAAGTATGAATAACGATGTTGCAAGTGGTTGTTTTGAATGAATGAGATCGAAGCAAAGATACGTCATGTGATCAAATTAAGATGTTAACGTGTTGTGGAAAACACATTTTGAGTCAGTGCATGCAATAATTTGGTGTTCTTTAGTGCATGTAAACATACAGACTTATGAATTATATTTATGTAGGGCTTTTCTCTATTGACTCAAAGCGCTTTACATAGTGAAACCCATTATCTAAGTTACTTTTAAACCACTGTGGGTGGCACTGGGAGCAGGTGGGTGAAGTATCTTGCCTAAGGACACAACGGCAGTGACTAGGATGGCAGAAGCGGGGATCGAACCTGAAACCCTCAAGCCGCTGGCACGGCCGCTCTACCAACCGAGCCAAAAAGAAATCCACTTTATTTTAAAAAAATGGTGTGGTTTAATCAAGTCTGTTGTTAGCTTGCAAATATAATATATCCCTGTTCTTACCACTACCAGGAGATTACTTAATCGTTGCCGTTGGTTTGTCTTTTAGTTAATTTGCAAAGTAATTAAAGTTATGGCCGGCTTTCCATGACACGTTCAGGAAATGTCCGAAATGTGATAAGGAACAACTGATTAGACTTTGGTAAGGCTGAAACGACGCGTCGACGTAGTCGACGTCATTGGTTACGTAAATACGTCGACGTCGTTTTTATGCTTCGACGCGTCGCATATTTACGTCACACTGCCGTCATGGCGGAGCGCAAAGCAGATGATGCGAGCGGTGCGAGCGAGGGAAAAAAAGCACGCCAAAAGTCGTCAAAAGTGTGGGAGTATTTCAATAAACAAATGTATATAATTCGGCATTATTTCGGCCAGTCGGCTTATAAAATCAGAGCCGATCAGTTTACGTGGCGCGCTCCTGTCTCATCTGCTGGTGCGCGAGCCCGGTAATTAGACCGCTGTGTCAAATCAAGGAGTACAAAAGACGCCAGCGCAGAGTGGAAAAAGGTTTAGTTCATTACAGATAACCCAGAGTTGTGCCAAAAGTATGTAAGATTTAATATTTCTCTTCGTGGGTGTGGCGCACCTGTTGCGCTGGTGAGATGGGAGGGGGGGTTGTGTGCATGTAGCGTGCTTAGTCTGGAGGCTAAATACACACAGTGTGTTATGTAACTGTTGTTTAGTGTTGATATTCTTTGCTTAGTTTGATAAATGTTGGAGCAGTTTGCTTCATCAGGAGGGTGAAGTCGCTCAATTTAAAGTGTTGGATTTAACTGTGTTGGTGAGGGCGTAGAAAAAGGGGCATTTTTCTACCAGTAGACAGCGTTTAAGATTGAGTGTTTCACTGCTAAATTAATAATATATTTATATTGAATATGGATTTTAAATATGTATCTACATAGGTGGTTAATTGGTTAGGTATTTATGTATTTGCATATTGGGTTTTCTGTTGCATTTATCTATTGTGTTTCTGGTGTTAAATGTATTTTATATGTATCTTGGTGCATTTACCGCATTTTCCGCACTATAAGGCGCACCGGATTATTAGCCGCACCTTCAATGAATTACATATTTCATAACTTTGTCCACTAATAAGCCGCCCCGGATTATAAGCCGCGCCTACGCTGCGCTAAAGGGAATGTCAAAAAAACAGTCAGATAGTTCAGTCAAACTTTAATAATATATTGAAAACCAGCGTTCTAACAACTCTGTCCCAAAATGTACGCAAATGTGCAATCACAAACATAGTAAAATTCAAAATGGTGTAGAGCAATAGCAACATAATGTTGCTCGAACGTTAATGTCACAACACACAAAATAAACATAGCGCTCACCTTCTGAAGTTATTCTTCATTCGTAAATCCTTCGAATTCTTCGTCTTCGGTGTCCGAATTGAAAAGTTGCGCAAGCGTGGGATCCAAAATGGCCGGTTCCGTCTCGTCGAAGTCATCGGAGTCAGTGTCGCTGTTGTTGTCCAGTAGTTCTGTGAATCCTGCCTTCCGGAAAGCTCGGACCACAGTTGTGACCGAAATATCTGCCCAGGCATTTACGATCCACTGGCAGATGTTGGCGTATGTCGTCCGGCGCTGTCTGCCCGTCTTAGTGAAGGTGTGTTCGCCTTCGGAGCTGTGTGAAAAAAGCCACCCGGCCTCTTCGCGTAAACTTCCCTTAACCACTCGCTCATCTTTTCTTCATCCATCCCTTCGAGTTAGCTTTTATGATGACGCCGGCTGGAAAGGTCTCTTTTGGCAAGGTCTTCCTTTTGAATATCACCATGGGTGGAAGTTAGCATGGCAAGCTAGAACCACAGTGAAGGATGACTTCTCATTCCCTGTGGTGCGAATATTCACCGTACGTGCTCCCGTTCCACAGTGCGGTTCACAGGAATATCAGTTGCTGTGAAATACGGTAGTAATCCGTGTGCGGATGGAGAGATTGCGTCTTTTTATGAACCGGATCCTTGTCGCTTAGTAGGAGCCATTTTGTGGTCTTTACAGATGTAAACAGGAAATGAAACGTACGGTGATATCCGCGCGTTTTTTCTTCTTCTTCCGGGGGCGGGTGGTTGCTTACAGTAGAAGAAGAAGCGCTTCCTGTTCTATGGGGGCGGGTGCTTTCCTTGGCGGTTGCTTGCGTAGAAGAAGCGCTTCCTGTTCTACCGGGAAAAAAGATGGCGGCTGTTTACCGAAGTTGCGAGATCGAAGCTTTATGAAAATGAATCGTAATAAAGCGCACCGGGTTATAAGGCGCACTGTCAGCTTTTGAGAAAATTTGTGGTTTTTAGGTGCGCCTTATAGTGCGGAAAATACGGTATGTTGAGACAATTTATTTAAAATCTGTTTTAACTTAAAGGGAAAAGATGTGTCCATTTTCTTGCACTTGTTTAATGGTTAAGAGTTTGATAGCTAATTAATAGTTGTAAATTATGGGATTGATAATTGATTGATTTTTTACAGCATGTTAATCTTGTGGTGTTTTGTCCTTAAAGGTTTTTCACCTACTAAAGAAGCTAAAGGCTACTAAAGGCTACTAAAGACAGCTAATGACAGCTAAAGAAACTAAAGTCTATTAACACTGCTAAAAACTGCTAAAAAGACAAAAGAAGAAAAAATAAGCTGTTTCTTGGTTGGAAAAACTGTTGCAAACTAAAGGAAAATAAAAGGAAAAAGTAACTACGGTCTGGTCTTTTGAGTGAAATCCAGAAGCCACATTCAGCATTGGTACATCCCTTCAAGTGTGGGATAAGCACAGCGAAAAAAGCAAAACACTTGACAGTTGTTGTATGCACACTGTGTCGAGCGGAAATGGCCTATCATAGCAGCACAACGGCTATGAAGGAACATTTGAAAAGAAAACACCGGACAGCGTTCTTGCCATCACCATCAACTAGTCAATCGTCCGCGTGAGTATACATTGTCATCATTACACAAAATCATGAATGTGTCATTTGTATCTGCGTTGTAAATTCATAAACTAAAACACTGTTTCGCTCTGAGAGGCGCGTTTGGCATGCCTGTTCAGTGTTTACAAAGACGCGCTCCTCTTTAACGCTAACGTTAACTAGTTGTGCAAATACCTTTTACAACATTAACAGTTACATATACTATGTACAAACCAACAATTAACTTTCACTTTAATCATACTATCATTGTTGTGTTATTAAGCAAAATAAGCAATACTTTTACTTTTGTTGAAATGTTTACACTGTTACAGAATATTTCGTTTTGCACTTTTTTGTATTGGATGTTTATCTTTATTTTTGCACATTTTAAAGCAAAATAAGCAATACTTTTACTTTAGAAATGCTTATACTATTGCAGAATATTAAGATTTGCACTGGATGTTTACTTTTATATTTGCACATTAAAAAGCAAATAAGCTACTTTTAATTTTGTTAAATGTTAAAAGTTTTAAATGTTTACATTGTTACAGAATATTTTGTCATGTTGTTGTCAATGTTGACTGAGTGGCCATACTTTTTTTTTTGTATATAAAAGTCATGCCTTTTGAAAAAACTGGCCAACATTTATTTTTTCATCTTCATTTTAAATAAAAAAAATAATCGGTAAAAGGAAAAATAATCTATAGATTAATCGAAAAAAATAATCTATAGATTAACCGATTAATCGAAAAAATAATCTATAGATTAATCGATAGAAAAATAATCGTTAGCTGCAGCCTTAGACTTTGGTCTTGATCTGGAAAATTTCTACACTTTTATGTAATGCTTACGTTGCAAAACACACAACAACTTTAATGAGACTAAAGATCAAGTTAAGACCTGCTCATAAGCCGTCCACTTTGCAAACACATAGTTCATAGGGGTTAGTGTCTGAGTCATTGCCGGGGCAAGACCGGACATCTGTGTGCTGGCGATCTACAAGGAGCCCAATCCCCCAACCCCCAGCCTCACAGACTGTCTGCTTTGGCGCTCATGCAAAACACCACTTGCTCTGCTACCACCCAGCATATAGGCTTATCTTGATAACATAACAAAGCTAACAAAGAGGATTGAAACCTATAGGATAAGCACAGTATAACTCCCCTTCAAAATGGTTGGTGTTTGTTCTGAGATCATTGGCGAGGACATCATAGCAAGGGAGGAGGAGCGGTAGTTGATAGTAGTAGTCGCTCTTTTCATCCTCAAACACACTCTGCGTGTTGGTGCTGAAGGAGATCCTCTTCCTGATAGGACTTCGCAGAAAGGTATTCCTCTGGGACCAGGCTGTTGAGGGATTGCTACAGTTCTGCCATGTGCTGATTAAAGGAACACTTGTAGATAATCCCTTTTTAAAAACAGGCCTTTGTTGTGATGCACTGAGGTGCGGCGTGAGGGGAAGACATCATCCTGATTTAGATTTTGAAACGGTTCTCACCTGGGTGTGATCCGCCACTCGGCTAGGATAAATATTTAATGGCAACATGGGGGCTGAAATAGAGCTATTACACAGTGGTGCTGAGAAATGGATCGTCTATTAACATCAAGTCATAGCATTTAGTAGATACTACTGCCCAAGGTTATTAGTGTGTGTGTATGTGTGTGTGTTTGAGGTGTGCCTGTAGGCTGCTGAATAGTTCTCACTCTTTTCTCTTGCTGCAGTGATGAAAAGCGAGAACTGCACTCTCGCCTGTTATTGAGCAGTCACTCATTAAATCCTCCGTGAAATGCACACCCTCTGCTTGTGTGTGCGTGTATCACTGAGGTTAATGCACAACAAGGATCCTATTATGGCATATGTTGCTTGAACTATTACCAGAGGTGAAACAGCTGCACGGCTCTGCCCTTTACTTCTTTAGTTTTGCTCCGTTTCATACCACATGCTTCCCTGCCCTCTGGGCTCTGCGTCTCACAACTTTTCTTTTCATGAAAAATTGATTTGAAGGTTTGCATCGCCGCTCGCTGCATAGGGGTGACCACGGTTTAAAGTACAGATTTATCATGCTTGCTTTCAGATCGTTGGCCCGGGTCGTTATTTAGTGTAATGGGACTTGAATGTTACAGCGCCGATCTGTTTTCATTTACCGTGTTTACTCATTACACGATAGCTTTGGTGAAAGCAATTACTTTCACCTTTCATGTACCTCCGCTTTTGGGTCACACGGTGTCTCTTATTCCTTTTACTGGAGTTCTCGGGTCCCCGTGGCCTCCAAGCAGCCCAGTGAGTGGTGCGCATTAACATCTCTCTCTTCTCTGTGTAGGAAATAGGTGGGTAAATACAACCCATTCCTTGAACAACTTCCCATCTCTGCTATTTGATTACCAGCTGGGTTTTCTTCGGGCCTCATCTGCACAGATGATTGCCAAGATCAATGGAGCTCTAAGGCCCCGTTTACACTAAACCGGATAAGGTTATCCAGGGTAAATCCCACCTAACCCCCCTCCGTCCGCCGGCGCAACGCGACCTAATACGCATGCGCGGAAAAAGCACACATCATAGTCACATCCAGTGTTGCTTTGTGTGCAAGTTCTTAAATTTAACTTATCTGAACAATATCCAGCATTGTGGTATTTCAATTAACTGGAATCCAGTGTGCTGTGGGGCTCTGTTGTAGTGAATCACACCTGAGCTATCATAAATTGATCAAATCTTTATTAGACACATAAACAATGTGATAAAGAACATTTTACAACAATCAATCTCGGGATTTAGATATCTAGTCAGGACACCCACTCTTTTGCCTTCATCTTCATTGTCCATTTGTTTTTGGTGACTTTATATACTCTGGACCTAGACGTTGAGTCCGCGACATACATGGCGGACAATAACTGATACAGTCTGCTTTGCCAGTCCAAATGCATTGGCTGTTTTCCATAGTCTTCCCTCGACGGCCAGGTAATAATAAGCACACGCTACCTTTTTTTATCACATCCACGGGAGCTTGCATTCTCGTTGTCTCTCCTTCGACAAATGGACGAAGTTTTTCGCTAAGTGGAATCACAGCTGACCTGGACATTCGAAAGTTATCTTGCTGTCTGAGATGTTTTGTATCTGTAATAGCTCCAATCGCTTTCTCTTAAGGTATTCATGTGTTATTTCCACAAGCGTTTGTACAGACGGAAGGAGAAACACAGGCATGTCTGGATGACTCACCTTCATATTTCCAGTGGTTAGCTCCGAGTTACGAAACCACTTTATTGTGAAGCTGGCAGTGGCGCGTTCTTTCTGTCGTCACTTTCTCTCCGAACTCAGTTTGTAAACGATCAATGAGTCCATACAAAGCTAAGAGCCGGAGATTCAAGAAATACATGGCACAGTTACCCGTGTAAAAAATTGTCCGAGGAGGGGAACCTTAAACGATAGTTTAGTGTGGCTGAAACGGAGCTTAAGCTAAATAATTATTCGTTTAAGGGGTTAAACGACTTAGTGTAGACCAGGTGTCACCAACGCGGTGCCCGCGGGCACCAGGTAGCCCGTAAGGACCAGATGAGTAGCCCGCTGGCCTGTTCTAAAAATAGCTCAAATAGCAGCACTTACCAGTGAGCTGCCTCTATTTTTTTAAATTGTATTTATTTACTAGCAAGCTGATCTCGCTTTGCTCGACATATTTAATTCTAAGAGAGACAAAACTCAAATAGAATTTGAAAATCCAAGAAAATATTTTAAAGACTTGGTCTTCACTAACTGACACAGAAACAGATAACAGATTTGGCGTCCAGTTCAAATTGTGACATGATTTATTTAAAAATTTGAGAGTTGACTTTTGTATTTTACAAGTTATTATTTGTACAAAAATGGTGCAAAGTAATTCAGGATTTGTTAAAAAAATTTAGTGGCTAGCTAGTTAAAATGGGATATTGCGATTTCACAAGACTGTCTTAGAAGTGATCATTTGAAAATGTTCAATTTGAAAAATGTGCACTTAGAGAAAATATAAAAATAAAGTGTTGCATATTGATATTTATCTGTTTCTATACATATTTATTGTGAGAAATCATTAAGATGACCAGTGTTTCCACAAAGATGAATTAATTAAATAAATAAATAAATTCAATTATTATTATTAAATTAATTATTAATAATAACATAGAGTTAAAGGTAAATTGAGCAAATTGGCTATTTCTGGCAATTTATTTAAGTGTGTATCAAACTGGTAGCCCTTCGCATTAATCAGTACCTAAGAAGTAGCTATCTGTTTCAAAAAGGTTTGTGACCCCTGGTGTAGACATGTAGACATAGCTTTAGTGTAAAAAAAACTAATTTGATCAGACCTGGCTCATCGGAGATTGTCTTTGTCTTTTTTTTTTTAAAGACAAAAATTTAATCAAGCCAAACCGCTGTCCATTTGTCCGCCATTCCAGCTGCTCAGCCTCTCATGGATATCAATTAGGAGGCCTTTCCTTCCTCATTATTGAGTCGTGGGTTTGTCCTGCTGAGTAGCAAGTGAGGAGATGGAATCGGGGAAGTGCTGTGTAAAGTGATCCAGACAGTTTTGCTGAGTGAAGCACAACGGCCGCCTTTCTCTCCAGCAGAGCTACTGGCATCATAAATAAGCTAAGAGCATGTTTTTACAGGGATGGAGTGTCTGCCTCTATGATGGTGAGCAGAAAGAAAAGGTCAAAGGGCATATTGGACCTCTTGTTTGAGAAAGCCAAAGGCAGACACTTCAGCCCACCCCCTGCCCTGCCCATTAATTATTGTTTGATGGAAAGGAAAGAGAAGGGGGGGTGGAACATTATGAAACATAATTATTCATCGCAGCGTTTGCCCTCATTGAGCTCGGCCTCCTCTCTCGTGCTCATAAGGAAGCTGGCAGGCCTGTCAATTAACCCCCCTCCCCCTTTAGCTTTTTAAGGGGAGGACATGACGGAGCAGGGTGAAGGGCGCCATTTGCCCCATGATATATGAAGAGAGACAGCCATGTATGTTAGGTGCATCCAAAAGAAAGACAGAAGGTCAAAGCACATTACACTCCAGCCATTTACTGGACCTGCACTGCAAATACAGCAGTGTTTGTGTGTGCATGTCCGTGTGCGTCAATGGCCTACACATTTTACGACTTGACACGTGTGTGTACTGTATACACAAAGGTGAATTCACCACCGGAGCCAATGTGCCCTCAGTGGCTTTTTGTAAGCTTGCATATGCAGCAGGAAGCTATTTTAACATTGACCGCAGCTCTACAAACCTGCATTTCCACTTGGAGATGGCAGAAACGATAGAAGCATGTTTCCTTTCCATGAACAGATCACATGCTGTGCACGGAACATAATAGAAGGCTTGGAGTTACAATGGAAACTCTGTGGTTGAAAAACACTGGTTGAATATTTTTCAGAACTAATTCTAGCTTGGGAAGTGAGGGGAATAGCAATCTATTCATATGGAGTGGTATATACTAGCACTGCAGCAATGTTTCATAGTGGTTGGCCCACCATTATATCAGGAGGGCACCCCAACATCCTAGACCAGCGGTGTCAAACACGGTGCCAAAATTTAAAGCACACTTTAGATCACTACCCCCTCCTACTCCACCATTCACACACATGCGATTATTAAACTTTGTGTAAGTGTGCGTTGATTTGAAATATACAAAGGTGTTATCTGTGGTTGCTTTTTCAGGCTTAGACTAAATATTCATGTCAGCGGGTGAATGGGTTTTTATGTAGAAAAGAAAAACCTATCAAATTAACAAATGGCTTTGACAGTTAGGATTGCTCGTTTTGCATTAAAACAGTTGTTTTTCTCACTACCATAGGGCGAAAACCATCCTTGCCCAGCCACACCCTCCTGGTTTTGGAGTATAAATATTTGGGGTTTTGGCACCAGCTGCAGGACTATCTATATCTGACCAAGCTAAGTCTATGAGCATGAACTGATGAAGCCTACTCGGATGAGCGGGGAAACGTCTTCTAAGACAAACCAAACAGTCCCGTTTGTGATAGATTGAATGCCCTGAGATGACAATGACCTGGATGAATGAGAACATTCGTAGACATACAGGGTGCCATGTTTGGGACCAACTCTGAAACCAATTGTCGATACTCTCTCTGGGCAGGTTCAGACAGCCAAGCTACAGTGCATAACTTGTTAAAGAAAAAAGGGTAAAACATAAGGATTTCTATACAACGCGATCTCGGGAATAACGTGATCGGTATTTTATGGACCCCAACGATCGCGTTATATCGAACTATGAGTGTAATACTATTATGGCCTACAGTGTCAATGCATACTTAGCTAAATATGTATGAATAATACAGGGTGTGTTACCAAAGTTAGAGTTCTTTTTTGCTGAAATTTGCCATGCAGGCCTTGAGTATGACACCTGTGCCCTGGACAGTTCATTTTATGTTCTATATTACGGAAAAGCTCAACCGAAAGCATTTTCTTTAGAACAGTTCTAAAACTTGCACTTATATTAAACAAACTAAATATTTTCACAATGGCATTATTTGTCATACTTGGCAATACCTTGACAATTCTGCTCTCTGTATAACACAGCAGGATGACTGATCACATACTTTATAACGCATTGCTCTTTTTTATTTGCTGGATTATTTTGGAGTCTTTCTATTATTTTCTGTTATAAAACATTGTCATAGTTGTCGAAACAACCGCATTACAGTTATTTTATGACACATGTGTACACAGGTTTGTGTTGGTGTTTATCAAAATTGCCTCCCCAATACCTGGTCCACCCCAAACCTGTAAATTGAGGGGGCTTTATATATGTTTGCTTAAATGATCAGATTTAGGTTATCTGTGTCAGGCATAAGTGTTTTTTATGATCATTAATTACCCAGTGAGAGGGAAAACACAGTAAGATTGTTATGGTCGAAGCCTAACATTAACATTCCAGAAATATCTGAGGCTTATTCCCTGCCACAGGCGCCCTCCTGCTGCAACATTAAAAAAAAAATGTTTTCAGCTGTGTTGCATTCAATTTGGAACGTGTTGTACAGCACAGGATCAAATAAGTAATCTTAAACATGCATCTTGCGTGTGCTTGAAAGCACAACACATGTCAGGTCAGTCCAGTCTCCATTTCGCACTCAAAGGCACTTCGAGCTGCAGATGACAGCTATACTGTTGTAGTAAAAGCGGATTGTTTTTTGGCTGCCCCCTGGGTCATGTTTGAGGAAAATAATCACCCTTTTATACCTTCTGTAAATTTTCAAGTAAAGACCTAAGCATTAGCTCGTGGTGCAGCTTGTAAACCATGCATACCTTCTTCCGTCAAACACTTTTAAAATTAACTGGTCTACCTGTGTGTGTATATATATGTATATATACAGTATGTGTATGTATATATGTATGTGTGTGTGTGTGTGTATACACAAAAACTTATAAATATGTATACATATGTGTGGTTTTTTTTTTTTGTGTATTTGTATCTGTGTATATGTATATATGCGTGTGTATCTATATATGTACGTATGTACGGGGACGGCGTGGCGAAGTTGGTAGAGTGGCCGTGCCAGCAATCAGAGGGTTGCTGGTTACTGGGGTTCAATCCCCACCTTCTACCATCCTAGTCACGTCCGTTGTGTCCTTGGGCAAGACACTTCACCCCTTGCTCCTGATGGCTGTTGGATAGCGCCTTGCATGGCAGCTCCCGCCATCGGTGTGTGAATGTGTGTGTGAATGGGTGAATGTGGAAATACTGTCAAAGCGCTTTGAGTACCTTGAAGGTAGAAAAGCGCTATACAAGTAAAACCCATTTATCATTTATCATTTATGTATATATATATATATATATATATATATATATATATATATATATATATATATATATATGTGTGTGTATATATATGTATATACACATATATGTATGTACACACACACATACACATTCATATATATATATATATATATATATATATATATATATATATATATATGAATGTGTGTGTGTGTGTGTGTGTGTGTGTATACACAAAAACTTATACATGCGTGTGTGTATATATGTATACAGTATATGCGTGTATATATATATAGATGAATGTGCATATGTATATATATATATATATATATATATATATGTATGTATGTATGTATATATATATATATATATATATATATATATATATGTATATGTATATATATGTATGTATATATATATATGTATATGTATATATATGTATGTATATATATATGTATGTATATATATATATATGTATGTGTGTGTGTGTGTGTGTGTGTGTGTGTGTGTGTGTGTGTGTGTGTGTGTGTGTGTGTGTGTGGGGCCTCTGCCATTGTGGCATTGTACTAAAATGCCACTGCTTTCAGAGGCCCAGTTCCAGGCGCTACATGTTTTATGAGCAGTCCCCAGAGAAAATGAGAGCTCAGATCCTGCTTGTTCCAGTAGCGTTTTCCTAACTCCAGCACACTTCCCCCACTTAATGTGTGATGAAGAAGAAAAAACAAATCCAGCAGCCAGCAATATACTCTTCCCCACCTTGTCAATAGCTGCAGCTTACAAATCAGGCCGATTTGCACGATTTTTTCACAGTGAGGCAATTGATAATTTCCTCTCATTTAAGAGGGTGTCCTGGGATGATGGGGTGCGTGTGTGTGTGGGGGGGGGCACATGTCGAGGATCAGCGGTCACCACAGCTGAGATGGTAGGTGTCAAAGCTGAGCGCAGTGAATTTTATTCTCCACCCCCTAACTGCTTTCAGAAGCCATTCTTTTCATTGTGCAAGCAAACTGTCAAGTGTCGGTCGGGAAGGTTTGCTGACAGCGTCTAGCTGTGGCTCGTACATGATGATTTGTGAGTCATATATCTGGTCCCGACAATGCTGTTCTAATAATAATGTAGATGCTACAAGACATGAAGGTATACACAAGATGGATCCTTAGTTTTATTGTTTTTCAAGCGGTGATATAAAGAGCAAAAAAGTACTTCTCTAATTATAGGTAATCAATCCTATAGTTAGAGGTCTTTTTTGTGGTTTAGCTTATTATAAGATGTTGAATGGGAGGTTTTTATTCATTCGGCCACTCCCTAACATCTGCTCACAAATTGTTCCCACACAGCTCGATAATATCAGTTGAGGAATGATTATGTGCTCAGACATAATCATTTTGTTTATAAGGATTGTAATCCAAGACACCTTTCAGTGCACCTGCTGACCTCTGCTGCTAGTTGAAACCCTCAGATAGCACTTGGTATTGTTTACATATTGTTAGAGACTGGTCCCAAATCAATACTTTTGAAACGGTCCATGTTCTTAATTGGTGAAGAAACCGGTACTTAAAAGAAAGGAAAGCATACAGATTTTCTTATGGAACTCTAAACAGGGGCAGCACGGTGGAACAGGGGTTAGTGCATATGCCTCACAATACGAAAGTCCTGAGTAGTTCTGAGTTCAATCCCGGGCTCGGATTGAACTTGGAGTCTCCCCGTGACTGCGTGGGTTCCCTCCGAATACTCCGGCTTCCTCCCACCTCCAAAGACATGCACCTGGGGATAGGTTGATTGGCAACACTAAATTGGCCCTATAGTGTGAATGTTGTCTGTCTATCTGTGTTGGCCCTGCGATGAAGTGGCGACTTGTCCAGGGTGTACCCCGCCTTCCGCCCGAATGCAGCTCAGATAGGCTCCAGCACCCCCCGCGACTCCGAAAGGGACAAGCGGTAGAAAATGGATGGAACTCTAAACAGTTTAATTTTTACAGAATTGCGTTTTACATGCAAGTTGAACATAATAGCAATTTGAATATTTCAATAATATGAATACAATTGTAACTAGATAAGAAATTAACTCAGTGATGTTGCTTGGTATGCATACTGTGTCCCTGACGCATTCAAACCTGAAAGGACGCAGTCAACTAACTTGACATGCGTCCAGGGGCCACACCTAGTTTTTCCTCTGAAAAACGATACAATGACATATGTATTTGCCGATAATAGTCGGTGACGTCATCGCTCATGTTTTTCCGGACAGAAAGCAAACATGCGACGTTGCTTGTTTGTTGCATTTTAGAGCGCGAGAGAGCTTGTGCTTCTTAGGTCAACGGCTTTGCAAACATAGATTTAGATTTATTGGTCCCCTTGGGGAAATTCATTGTCACTGCCGTACATTTAAACAATAAACATTATACATCACAAAAAAAATAACAAAAAGACATCATACATGACCAACACACATTAACAGGCTTGTCAGACAGGTCGGCCGGGCCTGCTGTTCAGGGCGGCTATAGCTGCAGGGATAAGGCTTTTCCTGAGGCGGGCCCTCCGGAATTTGATAGTTCTGTACCTGCGCCCTGATGGTAGTGGGATAATGTATTGGTGTAGTGGGTGAGTGATATCCTGGACTATTGTTTTTACCAGTCGGGTGATGGACCTGTGGTTTAAGTCTGAAATGTTGAGTGTGGGTAGGCCAATGATTTTATCTGCTATGTTTGTAATGCGTGTGAGTTTGGTCCGGTTGGTTACAGAAAGCATGGTGAAAAAACATGTGGAACAGTACAGAACAGAACATATATGTAAACAGTATATATTGCTTGTTGCTGTCTTGCTTTGCGGTGTTTTTTAGTGTAGAATGATTCCACACCGTGGACATTGTGATGAAAAGTTGATTAGCGGTTGCTTGGCTGCTAGCTTTTGAGACATGACCACTTGTAGGAAATCAAATCCAGAGTTGCCTGTCAGCTGGCAGGGCAGCCGACAGGTAATCACTTGTAGAGTCATTTCAGCGGACAGTATTCAAGCACAGACATGGGAAATATTCACAGGTTGGACGGGAAATCTCTGATTCATGGATTAACCAGTTATTGGAACTGAATTGGATCTGATCGGTTTCTAGTTAGCCTACTACCGTTTAACGTGTGCACAGTTACCAATGTGGTACAGAATTTTGATACGCATCTTAAGCGTCAGAAGTGTCGTATATGTAACGCCTCTCTTTGGGTGAAGTAGCTGAAGGATATAGGGCACCCTTAGAATACACTTACCCTCTCTCATCACACTTATTTAGACTACCAGTTGGAATTGATGGATAAGATCATTAATCTGACAATAGGCAGGCGGATCCAAGAGGGAAAATTGGGGATGTTTGATTGCGGAACATCTCCAAGTGCCTTCTGATTGAGTGCCTAAATATTGAAATATCAAGAGGCCTTCCACTCCAACAGACAACAAAATCAGAGTAAAAAGTATCTCCCCCATGCTTTGCACTCCATATGATTGATTAAAATTCACATTACTTCTTCTTGAGCACTGTTCTCTTTTACAGATAATTATTTGAAAGATAAAAAAAAACGTTTTAACTCAATCCTTGTAGGTCTCCTTTCACTACCATCATTTGAATACAATGTCAATGTGACGCACTGCCATACAGCATTCTGTACATACATAAATCACAGGTGTCAAAATCAAGGCCCGGGGGCCAAATCTGGCCCGCCACATTATTTTATGTGGGCCGCGAAAGCCTGGAAATAATATGCGTTGATAAAATGCTTAATCTTTTCTTATTAAATATATTTGTTCTTTCCTTTTAGACATTAAAATCATGTACTGCATGCAATTGCATATCTTTTAAAATTCAATATGATCAAAATCTAAATATGATATTATTCATGTATTCCAAAAATATTTTTTGTTAAAATAAAGATACTGTACTTAAATATCTGCTTGACTTATGATTTCAAACAAATTATCAATCAAACTTTAGACTGTAAAATTGACAATAGATTGTTTACAATAAAATCAACTTTGGTACTGTTTTTTTCCATAAACTATAAGAAACTAAAACATTAAAACAACAAGATTTTACAGTAAAAAAAACAACTGGCAGCTCTGTTGCTTGAAATTTACCGCTAAAACAGTGGTATGGTTTTTCCATACCATTCCATGTATTATTATTTTTTTATGCTGTACAAAAAACACTGCTTTTACTGTAAAATTCTGGTAACTGAGCTACCAGTTTTTAAAGTAAAATTTAAATATTTTTTTTGCAGCTTATGTAAAAAAAAAATATTGTTAATA